>NC_058130.1:237252860-237381792 GCF_016433145.1 Gracilinanus agilis
AGGGGAGGGGAGGGGAGAGAAGGGGAGGGGAGAGGAGAGACATTTATTGCAGAAAGCTGTAAGTGAAGAGAGGGTATTACCAATTTGAGATTATAATGAAAACCAAATAGGAAAAACTGAACATTTTATTAAGAAAGTTATTTTTTTTCTATAGAGCTTAAGACAATTTAAAGGGTAAAGCCCTTTCAACTTTATTTTTATCTTTTAGTTCAACTACAAACTAATCCCAGGCCTCAGGGTAAAAGACAGTGGCCTGCACTTGTGTCCATTTTCTAAGGTCAGGACCATGCAAACTGAAAGGCAGAGATATCAGAGCCCAATTCATTAATGAAATTCACATGACAACCAGCCTGTGACATATCACCCCAAAGTCCCATTGAGAACCAGTGACTTTTTCATATCTCTCTTTTACCAAAAGTTAATTTGTTATGTTGCCAAGTCCTTCTGAGGTGAAAATTCAGTGGCGTGCAGACTGCTCACTGCTGGAGGGAAAGAACAAAGGCTTTAGGTAGTGGGTGTTAATGGAGACTTAGGTAGTGAGGAAGGAGGATTTTTCAACTGTGCTGTAAATTTAGAATTTTCCAAGGAAGCTCAAGATTACTAAAGTGAAAAGCAGATGTTAATGTTACACAAAGAACCTCCAACCTAGTAGCATCTTCCAATTCTCACTTTCTGACTTTATAATTATCTACATGAAGCCTTTACTGTTTAACTGCTAGATCCCTCTTTCTCAAACTCATTTTTATCTTCTTTGTGTGTATTTATAATACATACACACAATACTTAACATACATAATACAGATACAAAGAAACTAATATACATATTATATATGTACATATACTTAATATATACATGCAAATAATCTAATATGCACACATATATGTTTGTGTATGTATTTATTAACTATATTTTTATGCTGCATATAATTTTATATGTACTCCTCCCCCATTAAGTTGGAAGCTTACATCAAATAGTGGTTGTTTCACTCATTGTACTTGTATCCAAAGCTCCTAAAATAGAGGCCCAAAGTAGGACATTAATAAATACTCTTAACTAAGTAGTTGATCAATCACACAAGAAAAAGAGTAGAAAATAAGAGGGCTATTCTTGTTTTATGAGACCACAATTTTTTAATGGTACTTGGAATTTATAGACATTTATCAACAAGTACATCTTAAATATGACCATATGTTTAAATATGTCTTGAAATCCACATGTGAGAGTAGATACTGAATATGTCAGAAGACCTGAATTTTATCCCCACTTACAATATGTGTTATACTTCCCTGCTCAAGCAAGACAGCCATTTCTCTGTACCGTAGTTTTCTGATCTGTAAAATGAAGAAGTTGGGCTTGATAATCTCTGGAATCTCTCCCATCTCTAAATCCAGCGATTATGATTAATTTACATTACAGCTCTGAGACTGACCAGGTGATTTGGGGCAAATTATTTAGTATCTCTAAGACTTCTCTGTAAAATGGGTATAACTAACTTACCTGATAAAAAGTTGTGAAGATCAAATGAGATAATTTTGGTGAAATGTTTTGTAATTTTTTTTAAACCCTTACCTTCCATCTTGGGGTCAATACTGTGTATTGGCTCCAAGGCAGAAGAATGGTAAGGGTGGGCAATGGGGGTCAAATGACTTACCTAGGGTCACACAGATGGGAAGTGTCTGAGGCCAGATTTGAACCTAGGACCTCCTGTCTCTAGGCCTGGCTCTCAATCCACTGAGCTACCCAGCTGCCCCCTGTTTTGTAATTTTTAAAGTACTACAGAGAGATTAGTTATTAATTTGTTTTATTGTTTTGAATTCTAGGCCCATTCGTGGTATTAAAAGCTTAGATGAAAAAAGTCTTTTTTCTGTATTTGTTTTCTGGAGAAAATTTTCTTTTATCTGGCATTTTACCCAATGAAACCCACTATTAGGGAAGACATGCAGCAAAATGGATGGAGAACCAGCTCACAACCAGGAAGATTAGATTAAACTCTGCCTCTGACACATACTGGCTATGTAATCCTGGTCAAATAACATCCCATCTCAATGTCCCCAGGCACCTGTCTCAGACTGTAAATTGCAAAGCAGGCGCTGACTTGCATTGGTAGGAGTTCTTTCCAGAAATTCTCAATTCAAAAAATAAAAATAAAAAATAAAAGGTCTAGTTAAAAACAAACAAATTTTTAAAAATCTCTATCAACCAGCACTCAAAATTTTGTTTTGGGGTACTAAAATGCAACATATAACTGAATGGTCTAGTAGCAATATCCTAAAGGCCACAATTACAAAAAAGAAATTTATTCAAAGAACATAGGCCTGTTTATCAAAATGACATCTCCCACCTCTTGATTTCCCAAAGCAGGAACTTAGTTTTTTGTATTGGTTTTTTTTAGTTGATGGTACATCAGAGCCTTGAATTAAAATATCTAATACTCTATATGATACATTCTTAGGCATCCCTATTCTCATTATCCAGAAGGCACGTTTATTTCCCAAATATGCTAGGATCCAGCACCAGAGCTGTTCTTTTGACTTGGGAGAGGCATTCCAAAGTTCTGAGGATTTCTCAATTATTATCCTTCAAACAGTGGGGGGTAGGGGTGGGGTGGGGAGGAATTTAAAAGCACCATATAGCATATCTAGCCAAATGTACTTATTTAACTGACATAGACATATTCATAAAGAAACTAAAGCTTACAGTGGAGGAAAGTGTCCAAGGTCTTTTGAGTCTCTTGGCTTCATTTTTAAAATAGATTAAGATTTGTTTGAGTTTTTCTATTAAATATATTTTATTTGAGTCAAAATATTTGAAAATCAATAGCTTATTTTTAGTAACTTTGTACCAATTAAAATATATTATTTAACAAAATAATCTTAAATATGCTAGATACTTGAACATTAATTATGATTACTTGATTTCAATTTAATAAATATTTAATGTCATAATATTTTGTAAAGCACTGCATGATAAAAACAATTATAACACTCTCTACTCTAAAGTTTACACTCTACAAGGGGATACAATATGAACATAGACCAGGAATGGAATGAAGAGAGAAAAAGAAAGATCAGACAAAAAGCTGTGGAGATTAAAATTAATATATAAGAACTAAATATTATATTTTATAAAGTTTTATTAATAATAAACTAGCATAAAAAAAGAGTGAAAAGGAGCTAAACTAACTTCAACTGCGCTCATGGAGAAATGAGAGAGAGGGAGGAGCTACAGAACTTATAAAACAATAACATGACCATGCAAACGCAGGAGAGATTAAAGGGAATTTGGGGAGTTAAGTGACTTGCTCAAGGTCACACAACTAGGAAGTGTCTGCTATCAGATTTGAACCTGGGACCTCCTATCTCCAGGACTGGCTATCTATCCAATGAGCCACATCACTGCCTGATTTTTTTTAATAGTTTTAAGAAAATGTGTAATGAGGCCTTTTAAAATTAGAGGCTATCTTGGAAGAAGTAGGATACAAGCCAAATTGTACTATTCATGTTTTTTCCTCTCTATTGAATTCTTATGCAGCTTTTAAAATTTACTTCAAAAGCTACATGCTTCTTGAAGCCTTCCCTGACCCTCTTAATTTGTAATGACTTTTTTTCTCATCAACATTCACATAGCATATTGTTTATTTCTCTCTAATGGACTTAACATGTATTATCATAATTTTTATTCACGTATATGTCATATCTCCCTAGTAGCCTATAGATAAGGATAGTGTCTTGCCTGAGCATGATCTCTACATCAGGGCCCAGGAAAGTGCTCTGAACATATTTGGTGCTTGTGAATCATTTTTTTGTTCAATAGAAAATAATAATTTTTATTATTATGGATCAAGGGGAATGGCAATGAGAACTTACCCAGCATTGTCTTTATTTTTTAATTTATTTTTGAAAGGTAGAAATCCTTCCCTGATAGGAACAAGTCACATGATAGAAAACTTTCTCTTTTCTACCTTAAACTACATATCACAGAGCACATGGTAAATTCTTTCCTCAAAGAGGGATTAGGGACTTGATAAAAGCAGAACTAGCAAGTAGAGTTAGAAAGTTTGGGCTATCAAGAGTTAAAGGTTAGAATAAAAGAAAGAAAACTTTTAGCTTTAAGAAGTAGGAAACCATGAGCAAAGTATTACTCTCTGCCGCAGCATCCCTGTCTCATCCATGATTTTTTAAAAAATCCTCAAGTCCCATAATCTTATCAGTACAACTCAGGGAAGATATAAGAAAGCATGTTGAATGCTACTTTTCCAAATTACTTTTCTGATCTAGCCATATTCTAATGTCTTGGTCCTTCAGTGGCAATTTAGGGCACGCATAAAAAGAATTTAAAGAATTCTGTTATCATAAAAGTGAGAAAAAAACACAGAAGGGATTATTCACAAATAATATTAGCATTGGTGACAATATTAGTCAGCTTGCTTCATCTTAAGACATCAATCTTCCTCAGCACTACCCACTTCTGCTCCTATATTATGAATGAAGATTCCCTTAACCACTAACAGAGATTCTGTATTCCTACTTTTTCACTCTACCTTCATTTTTATTTCCTACATTTTTAGACCTATCATATGGTTCTATAATTGTAATTGTGTGAGTTGTTTTCACCATCTCTATTAGTACTATGAAGCCCCCTTTGTGTTAAGAGAGAAAGAGACTCATGGATAAATCTAGGAAAATGGGTTCCCTTTTATCTTCTCCCTATTCTTCCTAAAGTGTTGATTTCTTTATAGCAAACACTGACTGAAGATATAAAAAAATCTGCTCATCTTTACATTCAGAGACAAAATGCCTTATAAAAGTATAGAAAGCAAATAAACAAGATGTATAAAAAGCAAGAAATTCAATGTTGGTTTGCCAGTCAGCAATGAGGACGGACAGTTGGGAAAGTTAATGAAGAAGAGATATATTCACCAGGTCCCATGGCATAGTGAACTATATATTCAGGCAAACAGCAAATTCTGTAGAGGCAGATTACTCCTTAAACAGGTCAGGGAACAGTGATGTCAAACTCAAATAGAAATATCCCTGTCTCATTCTTCATGAAAAAATGAAGATGATTCATTAAAAGCTTTCTTTTCTCTTGTTATTTGACTTCACCTAGACATATCCCTCCACCATTTCATCCTTTCCTCAGATTTCAAAAGAAAAAGTGGCCCTTTTCCTTCCCAAACCCGTCTACAAGTGCTCTCAATCCTATCACCTCTCCACTTATATAGCAATTTGCCCCATCACAATTCCCACTTTCTTATCTTCTTTCCTTACCTTTCTGCTGGTTCTATCCCTATCTACAAACATGTCCACATCTCTCCCATCCTCAAAAAAATCGATCCAACCAGCCCCATTAGTTATCATCCTTTTTTCTCCTTTATGGCTAATCTCCTGACTTCTAAGTATTTTTAATTTTAACTTCCAACCTCATCAGTCAACTGAAACTTTCCATAGTTAGCATTGATTTTGTAATCAGCAAAACTGTTGGCTTTTTCACAGTCTTGATCCTCCTTGACCTCTGCATAACATTTGACATAGTTCACTTCCTTCTAGACTTTCCTCTCTAGATTTCTGTGACATTGCTGTCTTCTAATTTTCCTTTTATTGATCCAGTCACTCCTTCTGTTCTCCATTACTGTTTCTTCATGTCATTTAATGAGAGTTAACCATTTATCCTTCACTTAAATGCACTTAGTAAAAAGAAATATCTATTGAACAAATTATTCCACTATTGAACAATTATCTTTACTAAGTATTTCTGCCTCAAGTTCATCCAGAATGTTCATCTTTGTAACGTATCATTTGTTCTAATGTGATTTGTTCTAAACTAAATTTTAATAAGAGTATAGAACAATTCTGTTTCATCTTCTTTATCTTAACTTTAACAGCCTTCAGGTCCTAGTTACTTTATGGTCTATCCCACCATTCTCTACACCAGCACAATATTTATACCAGCATAGTTTCTTCCTCAGATGACTTGGAGCTCTGAATGGATTTCTCTTGGACAGTTATAAAAATTGCCAAGATCATCAGGAGAAGTTGGAATTGATGGATTAGGGCTTAGAGGATAGGAGCCTGAGAGAAGTAAATGTACTAAGAGTGTGTGTGTGTGTGTGTGTGTGTGTGTGTGTGTGTGTGTGTGTGTGTGTGTGNNNNGTGTGTGTGTGTGTGTGTGTGTGTGTGTGTGTGTGTGTGTGTGTGTGTGTGAGTGTGTGTGTGTGTGTGTGTGTGTGTGTGTGAGTGTGTGTGTGTGTTTGGAAGAAGAGTGGGGAAAGAGGGTATTGCAGACTGGAAGAAGACCTTTTAAGATCATGGCATCTAGCAGTAGGTATTGAGGCATTATGGGAAATGTGGAAGAAAGGTTGGAGCCCTCAGACATCATAAGGGAGGAGGAGCAATTACTCAGGCTTTTGAGGTGAAGGAGCCATATGAGCTAAGGGTTATGAGGATAGAAAGCAGGAAAGGAGGAGTTACAATTAGAGGGCCCTAGAACTAACATTGCAAGTAGAAGACAAAAAAGCAATAGATAATCTTCTGAGGCAAAGCTATGACTTACTGTTGACTAAAGAAGTTGAACTCTGGATGATAAGATCAGAAGTAAAGAGACAAGTGAGTTGTAGGCTTAGATTAGATTTTCCCTTCCTTTAAAATCTGAAGAATTTGAGAACAAAGTGGCATGTATCCTTTGTCTTTTCTTCTAGAGTATAAATTTACCCAGCTCTTTTAAATGAACTTCATAAAATAACATTTGCTGAATGAATCCTCATAATTCTGTCCTGTCTTTTTTTCGCTTTCATTAGCTAAACTCTGACAGTCACCTATGACTCTGAACTCTTTTCAGTTTGACTTCTATCCAGAGAATTTGAATGTGCTTCCCCAAGGTTTACCAATAAATTAAAAAATTACTACATCTAGAAGTCTTTTCTCATTCCTCATTCATGTTAACTTCTCTAAATGTTTTAACATTGCTAACCACACCTTCTTCCTGGATACTCCCTCAATTTGGGACTTTTAACTATTGTTTAATTTTATTTTTCATTATGAACATAATAAGCATCAATAAAAATATTTCAATACACAAAAAACAAATATAAACATTGTATGTGAAACTAAATTCATGGTTTGAGTTTTAAAGTATATGTTAAATTTAAAATGATAATAACAGAACTTCCTGGCAAATCTGTTTTCCCTTCTGAACCTTCTCCCTTCAGTTAATCTTTCAAATGGTTCATTAACATTCTTCTTTTGGTCTTGAATCGAAATTATTGCTTATCCTATCCTCTCTGAAACTCTCACCTTTCCTCTAAATAAAATCCAAATATTTCACTTCTAAGGTTGTTATGAAGTGACAGCAATATTTCATTTGACCATTATTTAATATAGATGTATAGTGTAGGAGATAGTGCTATTAGCTTATTTATTGTCTTCATTGTACTGTTTTTTGAAAGGTCATGCAGTATTGGGATAGCACAATTTTATGTGTGTGTGTGTGTGTGTGTGTGTGTGTGTGTGTGTGTGTGTAAGATTTAATAACCCTTCTTTTAGTAGTGAAATTATTAGCCATTTCTTAAAAGTTTTATTTATTTATTTTCTTTACAATTTATTTATTTAGAATATTTTCTCATGGTTACATGATTCATGATTTTTCCAACCCCTCTTCCCTCCTCCCTCCTGTAGCTGACAGGCAATTCCACTGGGTTATACATGTATCATTGTTCAAAACCAATTTCCATATTATTCATATTTGTAATAAACTGATCTTTTAACATCAAAACATTGATCATATCCCCATCAATCCATGAGATCAATTATATTATTTTCTTCTGCATTTCTACTCCCACAGTTCTTTCTCTGAATGTGGATAGTGTTCTTTCTCATAAAGTTCCTCTGAATTGTCCTGGATCATTGCATTGCTGCTAGTACAGAAGTCCATTACATTCGATTTTACCACAGTGTATTGGTCTCTGTGTACAATGTTCTCCAGGTTCTGCTCCTTTCATTCTGCATCAATTCTTGGAGGTCTTTCCAGTTCACATGGAATTCCTCCAGTTCATTATTCCTTTCAGCACAATAATATTTCATCACCATCAGATACCACAATTTGTTGAGCCCATTCCCCAATCAATGGACAGCCCTTCCTTTTCCAATTTTTGCCACCACAAAGAGCACAGCTATAAATATTTTTGTATAAGTATTTTTCCTTATTATCTCTCTGGGGTACAAACCCAGCAGTGGTATGGCTGGATCAAAGGGCAAATAGTCTTTTATAGCCCTTTGGGCATAATTCCAAATTGCCCTCCAGAATGGTTGGAACAATTCACAACTCCACCAGAAGTGTTCCAATTTTGCCACATCCTCTCCAACACTTATCACTTTCCTTCTCTGCCATATTGGCCATTCTGCTAGGTAAAAGGTAGTACCTCAGAGTTCTTTTTATTTGCATTTATCTAATCAGGAGGTATTTAGAACACTTTTTCATGTGATTATTGATAGTTTTGATTTCTTCATCTGAGAACTGCCTATTCATATCCCCTTAACCATTTGTCAATTGGTGAATGGCTTGAATTTTTTTTTGTAAATTTAACTAAGTTCCTTATATATTTGGGAAATTAAACCTTTGTCAGAGAGTTTTGCCATAAAGATTTTTTCCTAGTTTGTTGCTTTCCTTTTAATTTTGGAATCACTGATTTTCTTTGTACAAAAACTTTTAATTTGATGTAATCAAAATAATTCATTTTATATTTTGTAATGTTCTCTATCTCTTCCTTGGTCTTAAATTCCTTCCTTTCCCACAAATCTGATAGGTATACCATTCTATGTTCACCTAATTTATTCAAGATTTCTTTCCCTACATTTGTCATTTACCCATTTTAAATTTATTTTAGTGTGAGATATTGATCTAGACATGATTTTTCCCCATACTGTTTTCCAATGTTCCAAGCAGTTTTTATCAAATACTGAATTCTTATCCCCCAAACTGGAATCTTTGGGTTTATCATACACTAACTTTCTGAGGTCATTTACCCCTAATCGATTCCATTGATCCACACTTCAGTCTCTTAGCCAGTACCATATTGTTTTGATAACCACTGCTTTATAATACAGTTTAAGATCTGGTACTGATAGGCCCCCATCCTTCACATTTTTTTTCATTATTTCTCTTGATATTCTTGATTTTTCATTCTTCCACATGAACTTTGTTATAATTTTTTTCTAATTCTATAAAAAAGGGTTTTTTGGTGGTTTGATAGGTATGGTATTGAATAAGTAAATTAATTTGGGTAGGATTGCAATTTTTATTTTATTAGCTTGTTCTACCATGAGAAATTAATGTTTTCCCATTTTTTAGATCAAGTTTTAATTACATGACAAGTGTTTTGTAATTGTGATCATATAATTCCTGTTTTTGTCTTGGTAGACAGATTTGTAAATATTTTATATTGTCTAGAATGATTTCAAAAGGAGTTCCTCTTTCTAACTCCAGTTGCTGAGTTTTTTTGGAAATATATAAAAATGCTGATGATTTATGTTAGTTTATTTTGTACCCTGCAACTTTGCTAAAGTTGTTAATTATTTCTACTAGTCTTTTAGTTGATTTTCTAGGATTCTTTAAGTAAACCATCATAACATCTACAAAGAGAAATAGTTTAGTTTCTTCATTGCTTACTTTAATCCCTTCCATTTCTTTTTCTTTAATTGCTACCTCTAGCATTTCAAGTACAATATTAAATAATAGAAGTGACAATGGGCATCCTTGCTTCACTCCTGATCTTATTGGGAAGGCTTCTAACTTGTCCCCATTGCAGATGATATTTGCTAATGGTTTTAGACATATACTTTTTATTATTTTGAGGAATAGCCCTTCTATTCCTATACCTTCTAGTGTATTCAAGAGGAATTGGAACTGTATTTTGTAAAAGGATTTTTCTGTATCTATTGTAATAATCATGTGATTTCTGTTGGCTTGATTATTAATATGGTCAACTAATTGGATGATTTTCCTAATATTAAACCATCCTTGCATTCCTGGCATAAATCCCATCTGGTCATAGTGAATAATCCTCATAACCCCTTGCTGTAGTCTCTTTGCTACTATTTTATTTAAGATTTTTGCATCTGTTCATTAAGGAGATTGGTCTATAGTTTTCTTTTTCTGTTTTTGGTCTGACTGACTTTGAAATCAGTACCATATTTGTGTCATAAAAAGAATTTGGTAAGATTCCTTCTTTGCTTATTTTGTCAAATAATCTATATAATATTGGGATTAGTTGTTCTAATCCAGCAGATGTGGGGTGGGGGTGGTAGAGGGGCTTGCTCTTGGCTTGCTCTTTCCTCCTTGCTACAGCTTTTTGTTTTTACAGCTTTTTGTTGGCTCTACTTTCCTCTCACCCCAGTTCCCCAGATGATCTCTGCTTATTTGGGGTTTTTTTCTTTTCTTAAAAGTTGTTTCACTCTGTCTCCTTGTTGGTTCTTTCACTCCTATGTTCGTTTTGCAGCACTATTTTAATCTTAGTCAGAGAGACTTTTCTTGGTGACATGGAGCTGTTGCCATTTACTCCTCCAACTTGGTTCTGCGCCCAATTAGCCATTTTTTAATTACAAAAAATCAGAATATTGCACTACCATTTATGTGTGAATATGTCACCTGAAAATGAATGCCCCATCTTTTAATAAATATAAAGGATATTTTGCTATTAAGTTTCTACATTTTGTCCACCACTAACTAAATCCACTTGGGGTTGTATTTATGGAGGTAACTATAGTGTAGAAGAAAGAATATAAGAAATATAAGAACTGGCATCCAAAAACCTATAGTTTAGTTAGTTTGTTTGTTTTTTGCTACTCATATAGCTCAGATCACTGCCACCTGACTATTCTTTTCTCCACCTATAAAATAGAACTTATATTATTATCACTTCCTTCATTGGATTATTATGAGACTGAAATGAACTGATGTGTGGAAAGTGTTTTGGAAATTTTAAAACAGTATGTAAATGTTAGCTATTATTGTATCTAATAAAAAAAATTATTCTTACCCCGATAGTAATTTTGTTAAATAACATTTGTGGCTTCAAGATGTAATCAGAGCATATAATGAATGAGCAAAAACCTTGTCTTTCTGCTGCTTTATAGGTCCCCATTACTTCATGGATTACACTTTCTACAAATTCCACCAAGATTAGATTTTGAATCTTACTGAGGAAGCAATCCTTTTTTATTTCTTTACAAAACTGCCTACAGCAATAGTCTATGGGGCTATTTATATTATGATGTCTAATAAAATAATCATTTCTATGAGTAATTGTAATATAAGTTGAGTCACAACACAACATGGAAAAATGTAATATGAATGTTATAAACATTAATACAGAATACAATTTTATTTAGCATAATATGAAGAAGGAACTTAGCTATTTTGAGCAATACAGAAATGGCAGATTACAATGATTTCATCAATAAATCATTGATTATGCTCAAGTAGGATTTATACCAGGGTTGCAAAGATTATTCAATATAAGGAAAATAATCAACAATGTAAATCATATTAAAAACCAAAACATCCAAAAGAACACAATCATCTCAATGAAATGCACTTTGAAAAATTTAATTCTTTTATGCTAAAAACCCTACAAAGTATAGGCATAAAGGTACCCCTTTTTTTTTATAAACCCTTAATTTCAGTGTATTGTCTCATAGGTGGAAGAGTGGTAAGGGTGGGCAATGGGGGTCAAGTGACTTGCCCAGGGTCACACAGCTGGGAAGTGGCTGAGGCCGGGTTTGAACGGTACCCCTTTTTTGTATCGAAAAAGCACCTCCCTATAACCCAAATCAAGCATAATAGCCAAGGAAATACACTAGAACTTTTTCAGTGAAGCAAGAATACTCACTGTCCCCATTATTTTTTGAAATAGGTATGGAAATGCTAGCAATAGTAGTAAGGCAAGAGACAGAAATTAAAGGGATAAAGATAGGTAAAGAAGAGATTAAATTTCCCTGTTCACTGATGATATTATTATTTTTCTGACAAACCCCAGGGAATCAGCAAAGATACTAATCTAAATGATTAATAGCTTCTCAAAGTTACAGGCTACAAAATAAATCCTCAAATATCAACAGTATTCCTATATAATAATAACAAAACACAAGAAAAATGGAAAGGGAAATCCCACTCCAAATAACTACAAAATGTATAAAATATCTGGGGATCAACCTTCAAAAGCACACAAAAGACTTATATGGATTCAATTACAAAGCACTCAAGAACAACCTAAATAGCTGGATATATATTCCGTGTTCATGGCTAAGCCATGTAAATATGATTAAAAATGACAATACAGTCAAAATTCATTTACACTTTTTTGCTTTACCAATCGAATTATAAAGGTGATGCTTTTATAGAGCTTGATAACATAATAACAAATTTCATTTGGAAAAACAAAAGATCTAGAATATCAAGGGAAATTATAAAAAGAAGTAAGGATAAATGGAGAATAGCACTTTAAGACCTAAAATTATATTGTAACAAAGTCATCTGTTATTTGCAAAAACAGGGAGGGAGAAAGAGAGAAACAGAGAGAGAGAGAGAGAGAGAGAGAGAGAGAGAGAGAGAGAGAGAGATCACTTGATATAAGGGAGATTTAAAAGCAATATAATTTAATAATCCAGTGTTTGATAAAGTAGAAAACACAAATTATCTAACGGAAACTCCATTTTTGATTTAAAAGAGGAAAAAACTGCTGGGAAAACTGGAAAGAAGTCTTGCAGGAAATGGGCTTAGATCAACAAATTATACAACACTCCACAATATATTCTACATGGATATTTGAACTTAATATTAAGGACTATACAATTTTTAAAAATAGAAGAGTACCATATCATATGCCTCTCATGGAGTTGGAGATGAGAGATAGAAGCAATTCCAAAAGATAAAATAGACAGCCTTGATTACTTCAAACAATTTCTGCATATATAATATTCATGTATCTAAAATAAGAAGAGAAATGATCAAATTAGAAAAAAAATCTTTATATCTAATTTCTCTGATAAAGACTTGGTATCTAAGATATAAGCAATTACTAAATATATATATATATATATATATATATACTTATATATGATATCCATTCCCCAGTAGAAAATTGGTAAAAAAAAAAAAAACAGTTTTCAAAAGAACTGCCAAGTATTCATAGCCACATGATACAATGCTTTAAATTACCAAATAATAAGAGAAATTCACATCAAAACAACCAATAGTTTTCCCATTATATCCTACAAATTTGCTGTTTAAAATAACCTCAAAAATGGCAAGTCAGTGTCAGAGGAGTTGTTGAAAAAAAAGGTATACATACTCCAAAATATTTATACCAAATTCTTTGTGAAATCTAAGAATCGGAAACAAAGTTGATGCCCATAAATTGTGAAATAATTAAATAAATTGCAGTACATGAACGTAATAAAATACTACTGTGACATAAGAAATTATGTTTATGATACAGAGAAGATTGGAAAGATCTAGATGAACAGAGGCAGAGTAAAATAAACAGAGCCAAGAAAACAATATACAAGTTCCACAATGATGTAAATGAAAAAAAAGACACAACAAAGAAACAAATCAATGTGACAAAATTTAAAATGTCAAGTGAAAGTTGAATGAAAAGATATGAGAAGACATCTCTAACTGACCTCTTCATGGTCCCCAAGTGTTACACATTGCACATGTTTTTGGACCCTTTCAATATATCAATCAGTTTGCTGACTTTTTTCTTTCTCTAAAAATATACTATTTGACATATGGTATGACTATTAAGGATGGGAATAGTGAGAAATACTTAGAATACTATTGTGATTTAAGAAACAAAATAACAAGGGGAAAGAGAAAAGAAAAGAAAAGGAAAGAAAAGAAAAGAAAAGAAAGCATCTAAGCAGAGATTCTGTAACCACTTGGTCAGAGATTCTGACATTTGGTGAGAGTTGTTACTAAATCTCTCAGAGTGTATTCCTCCTTAAATATTCTATGACTCTTCAAGCATTAGTTTTATTTTGTTAGTTAGGAGATATCAACCAATCCTCATCACATCCTGTGCTAGAATCCTTTGTGTCTGAGGTACAGTATAGAAATTCTACTGGGAATTTGGAGAGATTTCCACTAACTTTTAATAAATCAATCTGCTTTTATAATTAAAAAAAGAAATGGAAGCAAAAGTTAATGTCTAAGAAGGTTAATGGTAATCATTCAATATGTGAATTACACTCTAAATGAGATGCTGCAAAATGGATTTTTTAAATCTCCCTGGACAAAAATAAAATAGCTCACCTTATCTCTTGCCGATTAGCACACAAGCTCTGCATGCTTTTTAATTAAGTACCTATTTTAATAGAGAGGTGACTGTATGAGGAAGAACACTGATTTTAGCTGTTCTATTACTGTCAAGAGTCAATATCCCAATGGAATGAACAAGAAAAATGAGGTAGGGGTGGGATTAGAACACTGGAAATATGACAGAGATTCCCCTTTTAATTTATCTAGTCACAATGGAACAAGATCCACTAAGTATATCAAGATAAATGTCATGTTAGCCATTTACAGAAGAAGCACAATGAATGTTCAGAGTATGAAACTTGCCAACCTGGCTCTGGGAAAGTCCCTTCACTCTGCAATATCTTCTCACATTGTTAACTATCTTGTCCTTTATTTGTAAAATAAAAATATAACCTGGTTTTCAAACTATATTGAGACTGAGGCATCTAATAAAGAAGTCAGATCACCCCTGACAATGTTATGATATCTGAGAGGGTGAATACTCAAAAGTTTGGAAGATTCTTACTCTCCTCAACCCCCAACCACCATTTTAGGTAAGGAGTTGCATTAGCTTCTTAGACCTATTTCTTCTTTTTTTTTAACTGAAGAATTTTATTTAATTAGTTTAGAATATTTTTCCATGGTCATATGATTCATGTTCTTTTCCTCCTCTCCTCCCCCCCACTCCCATAGCCAATGAGTAATTCCACTGGGTTTTACATGTGTCATTGATCAAGACCTATTTCCATATTATTAATATTTACATTATGGTGATTGCTTAAAGTCTACATCCCCAGTCATATCCCCATCGACCCATGTAATCAAGCAGTTGTTTTTCTTCTGTGTTTCTACTCCCACAGTTCTTTCTCTGGATGTGGATAGTGTTTTTTCTCATAAGTCCCTCAGAATTGCCCTGCATTGTTGCACTGCTGCTAGTAGAGAAGTCCATTACATTAGATTGTACCATAGTGTATCCATCTCTTTATATATGGTTCTCCTGATTCTGCTCCTTTCACTCTGCATCAATTTCTGGAGTTCTTTCCAGTTCACATGGAATTCCTCCAGTTCATTATTCCTTTTAGCACGATAGTATTCCATCACCAACAGATACCACAATTTGTTCAGCCATTCCCCAATTAAAGGGCATTCCCTCATTTTCCAATTTTTTGCCACCACAAAGCATGATACTATAAATATTTTTGTACATGTCTTTTCCCTTATTATCTTTTTGGGGGTATAAACCCAGCAGTGTTATGGCTGGATCAAAAGGCAAAAAATCTTTTAAAGCCCTTTGAGCATAGTGCTAAGACCTATTTCTGAATCTCTTTATGCTGCTGTTGTTCAATCATTTCAGTCATGTCTAACTCTTTATGATCCCATTCAGGATTTTCTTGGTAATAGATACTGAACTGGTTTGTCATTTCCTTTCTAACTTATTTTATAGAGGAAACTGACAAATAGGATTAAGAGACTTGTCAAGGGCATATAACTTAGTGTGTGAGGCCAGATTGGAAGTCAGGTATTCCTGACTTAGAGGTCTGATGTTCCAGGCCTGTGCCACATACCAGGCCTAAAACTCTTTTTACTGATGGCCTTAATAAGACTTTTTTGACTCATACCCTATGTAAAAGATTTTTTAAGTCAATAAAGAAGGGTAGGGCAAGGACAGAGTTTTAAGGGTACATATTTATGGTTTCATTGATGTGAGAGAACACCTACTGTAGACATGCTTTCCACTGATGCAGACTAGAAATTCTTTGGTGACAAATTATTGGAAAATCACCACTGAGAGGTTAAGTGATTGCTCAGAGTCACACAACCAATGTGTATCTCAGGCAAGATTTGACAACCCAATATTCTTTATTTATTTTAAACCCTTACCTTCCACCTTATAATCAATACTGTGTATTAGTTCCAGGGCAGAAGAGTGGTAAGGGCTAGGCAATTGAGATAAATTGACTTTCCCAGCATCACACAGCTAGGAAATGTCTAAGGCCAGATTTGAACCCAGGACCTCCCATCTCTAGGCCTGGCTCTCAATCCACTGAGCTAACCAACTGCCCTTGAACCCAATATTCTTGAATGGCCTCTACTAGCACATCAAACTAGAATTGGAAACCACATAAGGGTCTCTGCAGATCACATACTGATTTAGTTTTAAAATGTAATATCTTTAGCTTATTATATTTTTATTTATTTTGTTGAACATTTCCCAGGTATATTTCAATCTAGTTCAGGCCACTTTCCTCAGTATTATAGGACAATATTTGTCACTCTGTGTTATATCCTGCTTTTCGGTGTTTCTGCATGTAAGTTAATCACATAGACTGTATGAAGACCTATTATTTTTTCTCCTTATAAAAATTTTGCATCATAATCTATTACTTACCATTTACTAAAGTCTAGATAGTCTGTAAAATGACTTAATAGCTAATGTCTATTAGGTTTTGATAAAAGTTTAATTTATATGGGAATAGAATACCCATTCAGGTTGCTTTTTAGCAAATTTGTCAACAATTTTTCTATAAGACATTTTGAAATAGAAAGTAGCTACTGAGATTCATATAAATGATTTAGTTTGCTATATTATAAATAGTGTTCTTTCTTCAATATGTCAAATTAAGGATTTTGGGAGCCAAAAGAACATTATATGATTTATTTCCTAATTATGCCTTTCATCTAGAAATAGTAAACATTTTTTACTGAATAAATTATATTTTGTCAATTTAATTATTCATATAAAAACATGCTGAAATGCGTGACGTATCTGCTAATAGAAATGCAATGATGTGTAGATGTTTTCTCAGAATGACATAGAGAAGTAATAAGATCTAGAGAACAGACATCCTTGGAAAGGTCTCATGATAAATCTTATCTAAAATACATTAACTGATTCTTCGGAGTATATAGTCATATATTGCCATATAGAGAAGTAGGAGGAGAATAGGAAAGGGATAATGGAAAGGGGATAATATAATATAAGGGATGGGGATGTTTGGGGTGATTAAAAGACTATAGAGAAGTAGAAGGGTAATAAGAAGGGGAGTGTTAAAAGGATTAATATAAGGGAGGAGGAATGGGGAGTGATTAAAAGCAAAACACATGTGAAGGGATAGAGTAAAAGGAGAAATTGAAGGATTAAAAGGAAAAAACAAAGTGGAAAGGAATTCACAGATGGTAATCACAACTGTTGATGAAAATGGGATGAACTCACCCATAAAATGGAAATGGATAACAGAGTAGATTAAAAACTGAAAGTACATGGACTACATCATTTGGAAAAAATCACTTTACCTCTCAATTCTCCAGTCAACTCAATAGAATTTAGTTATAGAAAGCAGTCCATATAGGTAGGGGGAGTTTCCTCACCAAGGAGTTTCCTAGACTGATAATTTCCTAGACTTCACAGTCCCGGATGTAAAATTGCATATAAGTGTCACATCATACCTATGTTGTGTTATTTTTTAAAATGATGAAGGCTGAATTTATGAGGGAAAATAGTATTTTAATTAAAGCCATTCTGATAGAGATAAATCGACCACATGCCTGGCTAAGACCTATTCAAAATGCCCACCAGTACCTATCTTCTTCCATCTTGTCTCTCTCCTATGCCAGTGAGCCTGCTCAGTAGCAAAGAGGAAGTTCAAAGCCCCTTCCCAATATTTAAAGATGTCCTTTTCCTTGAAGATATCATCTAAAACAGGAAACCCATTGGACCACGGGAAATGTAGTTCCAAGGTCCCCCACATGTCCACAGGAAGTTTGTCAAACACTACATATCTTAAGGCTCAATACTTCCAAATAGAACCCCAGTAAATGTAAATAACACAGTTGTTTATAAATATACATGTAATATGCATGGAGATGTGTGTATATATTTCTAATACTGACACACTAGAAAGTTCAATGAGGATAAAATTTGTCTTAATAGCTACATGCTCCATCAACATGCACATTTCAACTTGAATTCTAAGAGAATGAAAGTAGACTCTTCATGTTTCTTTAGCCTTCCCTACATTACAGAATGATTTTGTGGAACAACAAGAAAAAAGATGAAAATGGAGAAAAGTGCTTAGAGTCCCATTTCCTATTGTTTATCCATCTTCCTTGGGGAAATTCCATAATCTATTATATCCCTTATTTTTATACACTTGTAAAATGGAGGAAAACAGTATATTTGAAGCAATTTATAAAGTTGTTGTCCATGGAAAACAGAAGACTTAAAACTGAGAATGAAGAAGTTCAGAAATGTAAAGTACTTTCAAAATGCTAAATAAAAATATGTAATAATTACAATCTCCTGATCTTCAGGGTAGCATCCTATTTCCGCTAAGAAAAGCAGAAATAATTTTAACAGATGGATATGAGGATTGTTTATTAGGCAGTGCAAAAAGTATACCTGGTCTTCATTTATGTTTCAGTTCGGTAAAGATGACTATATATGCTTTCTCTGATTAGTATTACACTACCAAGGATCCTCCAGAGAATTCTTGCTTTCTCATATGCCTTAACTGATCCTGTTCAAGATAAATTTTCCTCCCACCCTACAATAGTTTCCTTCTGTTTCAACCCTTCCACTTCATAATGAACTTACAATGACAGACTTCTGCAATATGTATTATTATACCATTAAATTAATTATATTATGTATGCTGCAACTAAACAATTCCATCATAATAGGAAAGTGAAATTGTAGACTCATTTTTCTGAATCTTCTAAGAATAACAAACATACAAAAGTACGTCAAAGCTTTAATGATACAAGCACTGGTGATACAAGATCTAGACGGCCTATATATATAACCCAGTGAGTTACTATTAAACCAAGATTATCCTATAGCTTCTGTTATATGTGTATATATGATAATCAAGCCAAAATGATTTGATGATGTCAAAAGAAAAATAGATCTTTGGGATAGACTCAAATGGAACATAAACCCACAACATAATTTTAAGTTTAGTCTACATTAAAAATATTTTCTCCTTCACTTTCTTAAGACTAGAGAAACAATAAAACAATAAAACAATAAATCAAATCCTGATTTGTATCATTTTCCAGTTTCTGCAATGTAAATGCCCACATTGAAAATTTAACAATCAGTTCTCTAGCCAGTAGCAGCTGGTTCCAGTACACTCTTAAAACCACCCAGGCTTACTATCTTTCCCCTCTAGTCAACCCAAAACAACAGAGGAGGGTTTTACTCATTAGTGACTCCCCTAGACTACAGAGGTCACCTTAAATCACCAGATGATCTGGGGCAGGGACAATAATCAGTGCTTTAATGGGGAATGGGATAATTCCCTAAATATGTATTTCTGTGTCTGCCTGCATAATACTTAGGTTATAACTGCCTTGTGGAACCCAAGCCTTGCACAGAAAGGGTGAGATTGGGAGTTTGCACTGCAGAGGGAGGGAGATGTTAGGGGACAGCCTGTGGCATTGCTTGAGACAAGCCCTGTAATTAGCTATTTGAGGAGGGTAGGATGTTACTCTTCTTTTCACTCTCTAATTTGTTTTACACACCACTTATGGGCCAGTGTCCCCAACTTTGAAGAACATTGAACCAAGTCATCAGTCTCAGAACCTATGATTCTACTCTCTCCTAACATCTACTTATAATCAGTTGTCGATTTCCTGCCAGAAATATCTCTTGTTAACTTACTTTCCTTCTTGCATCCACAAAAATGACTATATTTGGGCGCTTATTTCCTCTTACTTTATCTTTTTCAAAGTAAAGTGCTTACTGGTCTTCCTTTTCCATGCCTGTCTACTCAATATATCACTTAAGCTATTGTCCAAATGAAATGCAGTAATATCCATTCCTTTACTTTAAAAACTTTCACTGACTTCCTAATGCATATGAAATAAAATAGAAACTCCTGACCCTTTCATTCAAAGTCCTCTACCTTCATGGTTTTCCTAAATTGGATCACTTTGCATCTCCTATTCTTCATTTGCTGTCTCCAGTCTCTCTTCCTTCACATGTTAAATCCCAATGTCTGAGTGATCTCCCCTAACACAACAGCTGTCTGTGATGTCCTTTAATTCTGTTCCACAAACATGTAATTCCCATCCCACTTCCTTCAAGGCCTAACTCAGATGCTACTTCCTCAATAAAGTTTTCTCTAATCTCTCTCCCTTCCACTCTGACCCCACAATTTTAAGATGAAAATGATATCTACTTCCTTGAATTTCTCAGACTTACCTTTACATTCCCTTTATTCTCCTCTTACCCTTTTCTATTATAATTTACATATGCACACACACACATACACATGTGTATATGTCTGTGTGTCCCTGTTCTCACTCAAAAAATTCTAGAATTTGGAGATATATGAGGATAATAAAAATAAATTGAAAGGAACTTAGAAGTCATCTAGTCTAACCACTTTATTTTAAAGATGATGAAACTGAGATCAAGGAAGGTTAAGATAATTTGGTCAAGATCAAAGATGGCTTGAGTTGGAGAACTAGAACTGATATTTAGATTTTCTGACTTCACATTTAGTATTTTTAATGGATATAAACGCATGTGTTGTATGAAATATGTACGATACATTATATGTTGCATATTATATAACACATCTCTATATTCATATAAAAAGATATGTATATACATGTATATGGTATGATATATTCCTATATAAACCATATTGCATACATATGCGCCCATAAATTTTATATGTATCACATGAAATATACATTGTCTACAATGTATATATTTCAAGAGACAAAGAGAGAGAGGAAGAAAGGGAGAAAGAAGAGGAAGGGGCAGTTAAGTGACACTTGCAGAGTCTCTGAACTTGGAGTCTGGAAAAACTGAATTTGAAATCCTGTCTCAAACAAGAAGTTGTGTGATCCTGGCCAGGTTATTCATTTCTCTCATTTTCCATTTCCTCTTCTGTAAAATGGTGATAACAATAACCCCTACCTCAAAGGGTTTTTGTGAGGATCAAATGAGAAATAATATGTAAAGCCTTTTCCAGACCTCAAAGCATTATATAAATGCTCGTTATACCTTGCAGCTTCTCAGGCTTCTTGATAGCAGAGCATCAATCATTTCTATCTTTGTATCCCTAAAGCCTAAATGTTTGTTGAATTCAAATGAATGAAAAACACACTCATATATAGTAATTATGTATTATATGTAACGAATGGCAAGATTTATATGTTTAGTGTATTGTTATGTCTCAATTCAGTAACCAGTGTCTGAATTTAATAATAATAATTACGATTTTTCAAATTATACAATTTTCTAAACATTTATCCCTTCAGGGCAGCAAGAAAAAAGTGAGAGCAATATAATTTAGAGAATTTTTATCTTGATTTGCTCACTTTAAATATGAAAATCCAGTCCACATTTGAGTCAGGATCCGCTGAATCATTTATTAGCTTAAATTTTAAGAAATACATTGATAACCACAATGAAAACACAGGTTCCAGATTTAAAGTAATGTCATCTTAATGTGCCCCGTAAACCAATTTACAACTTTATCCACTGTGTGCACCCAAATTCCTTATAAAGAAAAAATAATGAAATAGACATGGAAAGTATGTCAAAAATATTGAAACATACTAGAAAGAAAAATTTTTAGATCATGAGAATTCCAGACTGTTTTACCAAAGACCCATTGAAGTTTCTAGAAAGAGTGCAGATACTATAAGAAGTAAATTATTTTCTTTTGCTTAATTTAAATATCAAAACAGGCACATCAGCTAAGAAGCTGAGGTGTTTATAGTTGTGTGGTCTTCAAATATCCTCTGGGGATTACAAGGAGAAATGCATCATACTCAAAAACAAAATTCTCAAATTCATTCGCCATTTCCAAAATTGAAACCAAAGTTTGTTAGCTCTTCCTAACTTATTGAACTAAAGGGGTAGTTTGCTGTTGCATTGAATGATTAAATTCATGTAGTTAAGCAGAAAATGTATAGATTTCTGTAAGAGAGAGGGAAGTGCATGAGATAGGGAAGGAAGGGATAGAATGACAGAGTTAAATGAGAATTTTCAAAAGTTTTTTGGGGAGATAAAGAGAAAATATCAGTTTAATAGGTCTGAATGCTTAAAATTGAAGAGAAGACTCTTGCTTTGATCTAGAAAGGAGTTTTGAGAACATTTACTGTAGAACCAGTCATCATCATACAACAGCTAGGTAACTCAATGCATAGAGTACAAGTCTGGAAGTTAGGAAGACCTGAGTTCAAATCTGGTCTCAGACATATTAGCTGTGTGACCCTGGGCAAGTAATTTAACCTTGTTTGCCTCAGTTTCTTCATCTTTAAAGTGAGCTGAAATGAAATGGCATCTGTGTCAAGAAAACACCAAAGGGGATCATGGAGAGTCAGACACAACTGAAATGACCAAACAACATCATACAACAATTATAAGGATTATACGTGTAGAACCCCAAATTTATTGTGTGTGTTTTAAAAATCCTAATCCAATTCAAACAACATATATAGAATGCTTGCTAGGTGTAAGACATGGTGCTAGGCACAGGGGAAAGATTGAAAAATAAAACTCAAAAAATAATTTACATTCTATTGAAAGGATTTTCTGGTATCATGTTACAGAAACTGAAGTCCTGCTATATATTTGTAATTTGACTACGTGCATATTGTGGTATAGACACAGACAGTGTAGGGAATTTAAACCTCAAAGAGTAGAAAAAAATGGTGGCCAGAATTGAAGTTAGAAGACTAAGTCAAGACCTAACTCCCATTCTAACTAACTTGCTGTGGGCAAATTTACTTCCTCTAGCTCAGTAATTCCCAAAGTGGGTGCCACCACCCCCTGGTGGATGCTGCAGCGATCTAGGGAAGCAGTGATGGCCACAGATGCATTTATCTTTCCTATTAATTGCTATTAAAATTTAAAAAAATTTAATTTCCAGGGGGCTAAGTAATATTTTTTCTGGAAAGGGGGAGGTAGGCCAGAAAAGTTTGGGAACCACTGCTCTAGCTGAATTTAGGTTTCTTGTTTCTTTTGGTTTGGATTTTTCCTCTCTAAAAGAAGAACAGTGAGTTAAAACACATGATCTCTAAGCTAAATTGTCAGTAAATATTTACCAAAATGAATGTTTTCAAAAGCATTTATTAACCACTTACTGTTCAAAAGGTACTATGCAGAGTTAAGAGGAGGTTAATATGAACAGGTAAGATAAGCTCTGACCTCAATGAACTGACATTCCTTTAGGCAGCCAGGTAGTGCAGAGGATAGAGTGGTGGACATAGTCAAGATCCAAGTTCAAGGGTAACCAGATGGCTCAGTGGATAGAGTCAGGCCTGGAGACAAGAGATCCTGGGTTCAAATCTGTCCTCAGACTCTTTCTTGCTATATGACTCAGAACAAGTGTGTATCTGTGTGTATATTTTGGTCACACTTAAAGTTGATTCAGTGGAAATGAACAAAGGAGAGAATTTTGAAGGAACCTCATTTAGTTCCAATGATATTAATAAATCTCTGATAGGAGGAAGATTCTGGCAGGAGCACCTTACCCACTGGCCTGTTCTCAGTAAACTGGCAACATTAATGAGAACAGGGGCATGATTTTTCTCCCCAGCTGCATGCAATGCCTAGGGGTACAGTGAGAATGCAGGAGAAGAGAGTACACACACACACACACACACACACACACACACACACACACCAGAAATTTTTAAAAAACCTCTCAAAACAAAGTTTCCTCCAGGGATCAAAGTAGCAGCTGGTTTTTAAACAGCAGAAGCAGCCCCAGCATGTCCTGAACCTAAGAAACATAAGCCCTTAGCAGGGTTATGTATAGCAATGGGGAGAATGAAGCTGATTAATTTAGGAACAGTTCCCTGTACTATGGGAAGCACCAGAAACCTATGTATTCCACTTGGGTGGTTGAAATCCCTCCAAGACTTCTCTTAGAAAGGAGATTAGCTTCAGTTAACAAAAATATTCTATCCTTTTACATGGAAAATTACACTGCTGACCCATGCTGCACGTTTTCCAGACTCTTTAAAAAAAATGGGGGGTGGGGGGGGAGGTTGGGTTTCTCTATCTCGGGCCAGAAGTGGAGTGACCACTCATGTTCCAGACTCCACCACTGATGTGTATGAGATCTTTGACCTTAGTATAATCATAAAATTAGCTTTATCCCTACCTCTTGAAACTCCTAAGCTCAAACAATCCACCAGCCTCAAGCCTCTCTGGCAGCAGGGTTAGAGGCATGCACTGTCATGCCAGACCCAATCTCTTTCCCATCTTTGGATTCATACTGATCCTTCTTCATTGTCCTGACCAGTCCCCAGTAACATAGAAAGCTATCTAGGGTTTTGGGGAATAATCTATGACTCTAAGAAAGAAAAGAGCTCATATAGACTTTGGCCTCATTCACACAATGTTGAAATTCAAAAGGCTTGATCCTACCTGTACTGTATGTCCAGTTTCCGTCTCATGTCTCTACTCCTACAATCTCTACTGTAGCTCAAGCCTTCATTATCTCTAGCTTGGAAAACACAATTGTGTCCACAGAGCCACCAAATTCATATTCATATTCATAATGGGTTTCATATTAGCATCTGTACCATATACTGTTAGGTAGCAATGGCAGAACAGAAACTGTTCTGAGGGCTGTTTATTCCTAAAAGATCCAAACAAAGCATTTCTCTTCTTAAACAAAAAACCTAGGAGGTAGCTGGGTGGTTTAGTGGATTGAGAGCCAGACCTAAAGACGGAGGTCCTAGGATCAAATCTGGCCTCAGACACTTCCCAGCTGTGTGACCCTGGGCAAGTCACTTAACCCCCATTGCCTAGCCCTTACCACTCTTCTGCCTTGGAGCCAATACACAGTATTGACTCCAAGACAGAAGGTAAGGGTTTTTAAAAAAAAAAAAACCTTTTGTTTTTTTTCAATTTCCTATTTCCTCCTTTACAAAATACAAGAAAGGAAATATACACATTGTATAGAAACATGGCTTCTAGGATTTGGAAGATTTGGTTTCAAGATCTGCTTTTGACATATACTGGCTAAATGACCCTGAGCAAGTCACTTAGGCTTCTTAGTCTCTGTTTTCTCATCTATGAAATGGGAATAAAGTGGGTTGGAATAGCATCCACCTAGAAGCTTTGTTATAAGGATCAAATGGGATAAGTAAAGTGCTTTCAAATCTTAAAGTGCTATTTAATGCTAACCATTATTATATTATTATGAGTAGAACGGGTAGTCAAGAAGATAGAATGGAGTCAGCAACACTATCCACATTTAGAGGAAGAACTGTGGGAGTAGAAACCCAGAAGAGAAACAACTGCTTGAATACATGGGTCGATGGGGATATGACTGAGGATGTAGACACTATAAGATCACCCTAGTACAATTATCGATAATATGTAAATAGGTCTTGATCAATGACATGTAAAACCCAGTGGAATCGCGTGTTGGCTACAGGGGGCTGGAGGGTTGGAGGAGAGGGAAAGAACATGAATCATGTAACCATGGGAAAATATTCTTAATTAACTAATTAATTAAAACAATTTTTAATAAAAAAAAGAATGGAGTCAGCAAGAAGTTCAAATCCTACTTCAGATCCATTCTAGCTCATGTGACCCACTGGCATGCCATTTAATTTCTCTCAGCCTTAGTTTCTTAATCTGTAAAATAAGGGTGATTGTTGCAAGGACTAAATGAGATAATATGGCATCATGTAAACTGTAAAGGTCTATGTGAATGCTAGTTGTCAATCTTATAAAGGGGGAAGGGAAGAGAGAAAGGGAATAAGCATTTATATAGTACCTATTATGTGTTGGGCACTGTTCTAAATGCTTTCCAAGTATTATCTCATTTGAAATAAAGTACAAACTCCTCAGCCTAGCATTTAAAATTCTTCACAATATGCCTGCCTTCTCCCTCTCCAGTTTTCTTTCATATTATTTGCTTTCATGCTCTCTTTGAAGTAGCCCAACTGGTCAGTTAGCTGTTCCCTTGTACATGATATTCCACATGCCATTTCTATGCCTTTACCTTCAGAGTTTCTCATGTTTGGAATAACATTTAACTTCCGTTTCTTATAACCTTTAAAGTTCTTTAAGGGATATTTCAGGGGGAGCAGCTAGGTGGCTCATTGGATAATGGGTCAGGCCTGGAGAAGGACTAGGGAAGTTCAAATCTGGCCTCAGACACTTCTTAAGTGTGTGACCCTGAGCAAGTTAAGTTACTTAACCCCTATTGCCTAGTCCTTAACACTCTTCTGCCTTGGAAAGGATTCTAAGACTGAAGATAAAGATTTTTAAAAAATGTCAATAGCAACCTACTTTGATGGGGCATTTCCTGATCCCATTTGTTGTTGAAGCTCATCCCTTCTTTCAAATGTGCTTTATGTAGGTTTATACATACTTTGTACTTAATCAACTGCATTTGTGATAAATCCCCTCAGTTGAATGTAATAAGTTCCCTTGTGGGCAGGGACTTTTCCATTTGATTTGGTTTTTGTCTGTTTGTTCCCCAAGCTTCTCTAAATAGTGAGCATTTGTTAAAAGTTGATTGAATTGAATTGAAAATGTTGTCAAGGACAAAATAAATCCCCACTGACAAGTCTTTAGGTATGTGTTATGCTTCCATAATAATAATGGAGTCAAAGGACCTGGATTCAAAAATCCTGGCCCTTCTACCTTTCTTGCTACCTATAGAAAGTTGAGCAAGTTTTCACTTCTCTGACCTGAATTTTTTCAGCTGTAAAATGAAAGGTTTAGATGAAATGCCCTCTACTCTCTTCCAGCTGTATACCTATGAGCCTATGATCTCAGATCACTAACAGCTCAGCCAAACACATAGGAGCTTTCCTGTGGAGGCAAAACAACTCGAGGGAGGACAAGTGCAGACACAGAAGGAAAGCCACCCTGGCAACGAGACTCCCCAGAGCTATACTACATTGTGGCAATAAGGCCTCACCTGACTCCTTTCTTGTCCCTCTATGAGCAAACTGAGTTCTAGAACCAAAGCACAAAAGCAGATTTAGGAAATGGACCAAGACAGCTTTTATATTCTGTCTACATGTGGCCTCCTCCTTTCTCAATTCCAAAGCCTGTTATTTAAATTCTCTGAGCCTCAGTTCCCTCATCTCTAAAATAAGGACAATATATAAGTACTTTGTCCTGCCCATCTCATAAAATGGTTTTGACACCGCAATGAAGTATCATAAGAATGTCCTTCGGAAAACTGTGTAAGTAGAGACAATGTATATACAGACAACGTTATTGTTATTATCAAGCTCTCTATCTTCAAATATTTTAATGCCAAGAGCCACAGAGACTGAGGCGGTTTTTTGAATCAGTTAATTGTTGACATTAGCAAGCTTTCCCAGGTCTGTGCAGTGGGGACACACTACTGGTCAGCAGTGAAGGAAACGATACTATGTGCACTTTGCTAATAGAAGTAGAACAGCCAATGCTACCTCCAAACAAGCACCAAGAAAAAATGGCATGTGACAGAGCCTGGATTTTCCTCCCAGTCTTTGGCATCTTTAAAAACGGAAATAATGTTTGCAGAGCACAGTGACTTGCCTGTACGCCAACTGATTTCATGAGAGAACAGCCAAGCAAAATCTGTTTTCAGAGGCCATAATATTTTTCCCTCAGCTCTGCGGTTTTCCCTCTCCTCTTTTCCTCCCAACAAGGTTTTTTTTTTTCTTCATCTATTTGAGTCAGCAGCCTGCCTGCAACAAAGGTACCCAGCTGTTCTCTGAGGCTTAATCTCCAAACAACTTTTAATAGGTACTCCCTCCCCTTCACACAGTTGGCTGCCATAATAACACTGCAGATTGCAGGTATTTTAAGGAGGGTTTGAAGGATTACACTGAAGTATGGTTTTGCCCAATAGTTTAAGAATAGAGCCCCTAATATCTCCTTTATAATGATCTTTTTTTTTTCCTTTGATGGATGATTGCCCGTTCTGGGCAGCTTTATGATGACAGTATTGAATGAGGGCTGATATATTTCTCTCAAATAAACCTAATCAACCGCAACCAAAATGGTCAGAAAAATAGACTCCTCTGTTTTTGTATGCCTGAAGACATGGTTTTCAAAATAAAGGAGTTTTTTTTTTAAAGATAAATAAACGATGCCAGAATACAATCAGTTAATGAAGCACCCAGTTACTGACATTCTTCTGTCACCTAATACTACCCAACCCATTGATGCCTTCAGTACAGTAGAGAAGTAACATTTTACATGCTGCTCCTGTGACCAGAAGGGATTAGTCCAGCTTCTGGTGAAGTCTAATTTATAATAAGGAAGTAGCTTAAGCTCAGAGAAAATTTACCTTTATGCCTTAAATCCTCATTAAATGAGGTACACTAATTCTAAATTTGCTGTAAGGGCAAGAGACAGTTTAGTTTTGTACTATCTCTAAAGATAGAATTTCCAAGCAAATGAACAATGTAAGTACATTTCCTAACCGCTAATATGATGTTTTTAAACATCCTTTTTCAATGCAAATTATTGATAATTTAATGGAGGAGGAAGAAGCAGAGAGAAGGGGAAAAAACATTTATTTTGACAGCTATTAGGTGCCAGACACTGTGCTAAGCACTTTATAAATATTATCTCATTTGATCTTCACAATAACTCTGAGAGGTATGTGCTATTATTATCCCATTTTTTAGTTGAAGAAATTGAGTCAAACAGAGGTTAAAAGGCTTGCCCAGTTACATAATTAGACTTTAGCTTCAGGATCTGCACTGTTTATCTGCCTCTAAAAAAAAATCTTGCTTCTTAAAGAGCTCATAATCTAATGGAGGAGAAAACATATGAACAATTGTGTATTAAGCACCTCTGCTGAATGAATTGGAAATAATCAGTGAAGGGAAGGCACAGAATTAAGGGTGATTGAGTAAAACTTCTAATAAAAGGGGGTGAAGGGAAAGGTACTAGGCTAAGCTCTTTAAAAATATCTCATTTTGGCACTCCCAAGAACCCTTTCAGGCTAGTGCTGTTATGAACCTCATTTTATAGTTTGGGAAACCAAGGCAAACAGTGACTTGCCTAAGGTCATATAGGTAATAAGTGTCTAAAGCTAGATTTTTACTGAACTTCCAGGCCTGGTATTCCATCAGTTGTAAACATCTAACTGGAATTTTTCTAATTCTAGTCTGTCAGGTCACAGTGTGTTATTTAGGAGCTATCTTGAAAATATTAACTGAAAAGAATAAAGGATTTGAAATCAGATGATATGTATTCAAATTCTGACTTTCAAATACTTATTTCCTTTGTGATCTTGGACAAATCACCTTTAGGCCTCATTTTCCTCATCTATATTATCAGGCCAAAGGGGAATTGAGGGATTGGGGAGAAGGACTTAGTGGCCTCTAAATCTATGACCCAATAAAAATGTTTATATTTTAAATTCTCAAATTCTGATTTTTTTATGACATCAAAGTGATCATTCTCTCAAATAGCTTAAATTAGGAGACTTAATTACTAAGCACTAAGGGTACAAAAAAGAGACAAAAGATAATTCCTGCCCTCAGGAAGTTTACAGTCTATTGGGGTAGACAACAGGCAAACAAATATGTAGAAAGCAAGTTACATATAGGATCAATAGGAAATAGAGGGAAGGCTCTATAATTAAGAGGGCTTGGGGAAGGTTTCCAGTAAAAGATGAGATTTTAGTTAGGACTTAAGTCAGGGATATCAGCAATAGGATGAAAGAGGGAAAGCATTTCAGGCATGGAGGACCACCAGAGAAAATGTCCAGAGCTGTGAGCTGGAGTGTCTTAATGAAGCGTGTCTGGTAGACCAATGTCACTAGATCAAAGAGTATGTGTCAGAGAGCAAGGTTTAGGAATCCTTGAAAGAAAGGAACGGTGCCTATAGTTTAAGGGCATGGTCTGGAAGAGATTCCAGCAAAGGAGACAGAGGAGGAGCGGTGACATAGGTAAGGAGAAAACTAGGAGAGAAGAATGTAGTAAAATCCTAAAGAAGATGACATCAAAGATGCAAGAGTAATTGGCAATGTCAAAGGCTGCAAAGAGATCAAGGAAAAGGAAGACTAAGAAAAGGCCATTGCATTTGTTACCTAAAAGATCATTAGTAACTTTGGAGAGAGCATTGGAGGAATGATAATGTTGGAGGCTGGAAAGGAGTTAAAGTGCCATTGAGAAAAGAGAAAGTGGAGACAGTTATTGTAGAAGACCCTTTTGAGAACTTTGACTACAAAGAGCAAAGGAGATATAGGATAATATTTAGCAGGGATAGAAGGATCAAGTCAGGGTTTTTTCCAAGGAGGAAACATGGGCATTTTTGTAAGGTAGGAGGAAACAAGACAATTAACAAGGAGAGATTGAAAAACAAGATTTGTGGAAGAGTCAAAAATATTTAACCAATATTCATTAACAATATTGATCCCTAGTACTCTTTCTTTTCTTTATCAGTGCTTGGTTTAAGTTTTTGGATGATATCTCACAAAAGAAGTTTGCTTGAATTTTTTTATTTCCCAATTTTTAGATTAATTTGAAAAATACACACATTAGTTGTTCTTTAAAAGTTTGATAGGATTCTTCTCAACAATTATTTCACCTTAATTTTTCGACTCTTTTTTATTTGATTCTTTTCTTCTTTTTTTTAATCAGAATAGCTAAAGATTTGTTGGGTGGGTGTTTTTATGAACTACTTCCCTACCTTCTTAAATTAAGAAAACTGAACATTCAGTTTTTTTCTTAGTGCTCATAGTTACTAATAACAATAATAATAGCTACCATTTATATAGCACTTTAAGGTTTGAAAAGTGCTTGATATATGCTCTCTCATTTAATGCCTACAAGGGACTACACTTGTTAGCCCTATTTTGCAGAAAAGGAAACTAAGATTGAGTGAATTTAAGTGGCTTTCCCAGAGTATCACAGATACTAAGTGTCTGATTTGAATTCAGTTCTTCCTAACTCCAAATCCAACATTAACCAAACTGTAGCCTCCCTACCTCTATTAAAAAAATCAGTTATTCTCCTGTGTCCTACTCCCAATCCAATGATCTTTTGGGTTATATCATACTACTTCCTCTGAGATTTTCCTTTAAAGTATATGCTATCAGGAAACAGCCTAGATTTATACACAATCACTTACTTTTTGACTCAGTCTAATTCAATTCAGTGCAACAAACCTTTATTAAGTACCTACTATGTATAAGACCTGGACACCAATGCCAAAGAATATTGCTATCCTGAATGCCCCACTTGAGTTTACTGGGTTTTTTGTCCCTGTGATTTTCCTGGATGGCTCAGATATAACTATCAATTTTTAGGTTTATACTTAATCCTCCTACCATGAAATGATTAATAATTTCAATTTAATTTCCCTCTAATATCCATTTATACTTTTATCTTTTTAGAAGAAATAAAATTTTCTCTTTATACTAATAATACTCTCATTCTATTGATACCAAAATATATATATGTATATATATATATATATCCTCATTCTGTGCCTCGAATATCAACAACAACAAAAAAACTCCACTGAATTTGCCATCAGATGTGCTCCTGTCATCATGAAGTCTGCATTTAAGTAAGACTCCCATTAGCTTAGAAAAGAGCATCCACTGAGGTATGAAATGTTTTTTGTAGCTAGTTCCAGGCAAGCACTGCCGAGAGATAGTCTTTTCAATAACTGATAGCCACAATGCACAGGGCATGAATTATGTATGCCTATCTCTTTAAAACAAGACAGCCCATGACAGTCCTGTGAGTTTCAGGTACTGGGTGGCCTCTGGCAGAAATATCCTGTTTTGGTGAACTCAATATCAAACTTTTTTCAGCAGATTCACTGAATGGGAGAGGTATGAAAAAGGTCTCCAGTTTTGTTTTGTTTTGTTTTGTTGCAATTGTTTAAAGAGGAATATTAAAGTTATTATTATTATTATTATTATTATTAATATCAGCACAAGTATAAAAAGCCACCATCCAGTACCTCAAAAGATAAAAAAATAATAACCATGACCTGAATGATGGAGTATCATCTATAGAGGGACAAGTAATTGTTCCTTGATTATTATTCTCATCAGCCCAAAGCATGAAAGTAATTGAGTGAAAAAAATCTTCACATTATGTAAAATGATTACTGCCTGTGAGCCATAATAAACAATGATCTCCCAGTGATGATGTTAAGCAGGAGGACAAATGAGAGCTGCCTACTGATTGTGCCTGGCCTAAATCATTACCAGGGGCCCATAACACCCCTGTAAGTAAATGGCTTAATTAGTGGGGCTTCTGCATTGGCCCCTACTCGACACAAGTGAAAGGATTCTTAATTCTCATTTATAGATACAGAAGGTGGCTGGAAACTAACCTAGCTCCCTTTCTCCCAGTTTAGATCATATTCTCATTCACACTTGGCTTCCTGAGATAACCAGAAAATTAATTAATATATGGTACACATTCATGATGTAACAGCCATCCTTCAGGAAAACTAAGAATAATGTATAGTACAGACTAGACTAAAGTAGGTGACAGCCACAGATCATCCTCAAGGGAAGTCAGTCAGTTGTACAAAATTGCTTAGATTATTTATCCAAAGAGAAAAAAGGGCTCTCTTCTCAGAATTATGTATAGGTATCATCAGAGCATAAAGGCTTTGGAGACCAGCTTTAAACAGCTTCCACAAAGCAGAGAGCCCTTAACAGAGGAGAACAGATAACCACTAACCTCCACTTTCCTTTCACCTCCTCTCCCCAGCATCACAACCCTATGAGAAAATTCAAAACTAACCTGAATGATCCCAAAGGCTAAATAATCAAATGAATGCCTAATTGACCACTGAAACAATCTGACCTTAGCTATTCATCCAGGATGGAGACAAATGGGTCAAGTACTCTGTGTTTTTTCTCCCATCACCAAACTAGGATGTCTTTCTTTGTGTCACACTTAGATTATGTACATCACTTCTTTTGGACTCACCTGAGGATAAATGTTGAGCAACCTACTCTTCTGGGAAAAAAATACACAAATTACACACTTTTCTATTTAATCTGCATTTTAACATTATCTCAGTCACTTTCTTAAGTCTAGACAATCAACAATAAAAATCAAGCTCCGATTTGCTGATTTCTGTGGTATAAATGCTCACACACACAAAAAAAATGCTCACTGAGTTCTCACTAGCTGGTTCAAGCTGGCTTCAGCATGCCCCTGGTGAGAAACTCTTTTTTGGTCTTCTCCAATAGCTATGCACACTGATTATTCTTTATACTGGAACCCTAGCATGCTTATACTTTTTTTTTTTTGTATTTTCATCATTATGTTTCAAATCCAAATAAGCAGTAAGTAGATTGAGGGAATTAGGTCTTCTGATTCTTTTGTTAGTTTCCTTAGTTCCTACTAGAAGACTCAGTATATACATAACACATGAATGGAGGTAACCACACATTTTATAATAACTCATACATATCACATTAGACATCTGGATAACTATTCACTCTCTGATATGGCTACTTTACTCGCCCTGCTCTCAAACTTTCAGGTCTAGGTTTCCAGAGAAGACTATCACCATAAGGTTACATTCAAATTCTTTTAGTGTCCTAGGAGTAACCTTATTGTAGGAAGAATATACTTCTCCTATTAAACACTTTAGCTTTTGAGCCCCCACTGTTGCATTTCCATTTATTCAAACCCAACTAGTAATGATGGATCATTTGGATCTTAAATATAATAATTTACCTAATAATAAAGAAAAAGAATATCATACATATTCACATATTAAAGCAAATATAGGAATAACAAGCATTTCACAATGTATACATAAATCTGTGTCACTCTCTCCCTAAAAATCACTAAAATAAATCACTAAAAATCACCCTTATAAATACTTAGAAAGTATTGCCTTTTATTTTGGATAGGAGTTAAATCATTAAGCCCACAACTGCTTATAACAGTTTATTATACTAGCTTTCTCTGGCAATACAGATGGCTTGTTTTTCACTCATCACAATGCTCTGTTGTCCAGTTAGATTTTGCCAGCCCTTTATATATAGCAATTCATCTTTAAAAACTTATCTTTCTCCTTTCTGTTTTCCCCTCCAAAACCAGAGCAAAGAAATCAAAAAGGTGGACAATAGGTACATCTAAGAGGTTTTGCTTCTCCCATATTCTAGGTGCCACTGAAGAATAATAGCTAGAATTGAAGCTTTCTTCCAGTGAACTTCATTCTTTATTCAGAAAACCAATAACTAGCAACTTAATCCTTTTGTGTCTAGGAATGCTCTTGTTACTGGTTTCTTCACTCAGGTTGAACAGAGGTATTTTTCTACTCCCTGTTGAGCCTTTATTTTTCTGCCAGTTCTTGACCATTATTTCCAGTCTTCTTTAACCTCTTCACTAAAGCAAAATGGCTCAGGTCCGTCCCCTTGATTTTCTGTTACAAGTTAAAAATTCACCAGATCTCACCTACTGTATTGAGGCCTCATTTAATCATCCAGTTTTCTCAAAAGAGATCTTTCATGTCTTTCAAAGATGATTTGGTGAATTTTATCCTCATCTTAAAAAAATTATACTCAAATGAGGAAAGGGCCCCCAATGCCCTGGAGTTGCATCCATGTATCAGTTCTCAAAGTGCTTCTGTTTCATAGTTTGTGCCTCTAAAAATTTTCTTTACAGCTATTTTTATCCATTTTTAAGAAATAAATATTCTTTCTCCTCCTCTTTAAATCATCAACCTGTTAATAAGCAAAAGAGGCATAGCCCTACATCCTTTGATTTAAGTCTTTATATTTATTCCACAGCTCATTTTCTGTCTCTTTTTTATTAAGATACTTAAAACCTATATAAATATTATTATTACATGCAGAATTTACTAATTTTTAAGTCAAAATTCTCTTCATATTCTTTTCAAACACAAATTATTTACCTGTTTAAAAGGCAACATATCATATCCTTTACTGATTTATTTTTATCATATACATAAATAAATAAAAATCATATACATATAATATTTTGTTTATTAAAAAATCTCTTCTGTCTTTTTCATCACCAAACTATTCCATATGAAAATGTAATACCTTACAGAACAGTACTTTTACACAGGAAAATCATAAATTTAGAGCTAGGCCTCTGACACCACTATGCCTCTCCCTTTATAGATGAAAGAACTCACATCTGAAACAATCATTGACTAATACAAGGTCATATAATCTGTGAAAGAATGGAGATTAAGCATTAGGTATACCTCTCTGTTGCAACAATATTCTTTATCTGTGCTTGTTAGTGCCTTAAAGACTATACATTATTTTTCCCTTAAGTAGGTCATACAATTTAGCAAACTCATAATCCAGTTTGTCATTGCCTTTAATAAGATGTTGAAAGTTTGTCAGGACTAATTCATGCTCTCTTAATCTTCTTATTTTCTACATAGACAGAAACTCTGGAAGCATTCAACTAAAAGTAAATTTTACTCTCAGGGTTGCCACCAAGTGACCAGGTTACTTTGAGAAAGTCACTTCACCTCCCTTTTTCTTCGGAAAAATAAGGTGGCTGGGCTAAACAATTTTCAAGATTATTCTAATATTCCATAATTTTTTTAATTTTGTTGTCCCTCATCTTCCACAGTCACCAAAACATAAATAAAGACATTATTTTTACTATAACTGATCTCGTCCAAATATCTGGTATGAACCGTGTCAGAAATAAGGTAATATTTAGCCTTTCCAAAAAGTTCTTCATTTCCTTGTTTTAATGGTTTAAGTAATTTTAGGACCTATTTAGAGCCCTAAGCCATTATATCTAAATCTCAATAAGACATGGTGGGCAGAGGAAGGGCAGGAAAAAAATTTGTTAGAATCAAACAAATATCTAGTATTTACCACTTAGTAGTGATAACTTCTCCAGACCTCATTACTCAACAAAGCAACATGTTGTGATGATGAGGGAGTCTCATTTTTGGAGATATCTTCCTTAGAGTAGAGATGACCAAGTTAAATTTTTTATAACAACTCCAAGTCATATTCTTATTTGTAGAAGGTCATCCATTAACTTCTCTAACAATATGGATAGCATGTAAGTATTTTATGTTTTTTATAGGCCAACATGATCAGGCTCTATTTGCATTAATATTCTACTTTTTCATGGCAGAAATATTTTCTGCTTTCCATTCTTGGTCCTATCCTATTTGTTAAAATGATATGTGATAATTGTTCCTGACCTGTTTATCTAATGTAATGAATCTTTTGAGTGCTGCCTTTATCCCAGATTCCATACAGTGGTTTGAGTTTTTTCCAGGAAGTCCTAAAAATAAGGAATTTTTTAAAAAGTATAGGTGCTTAAATGATATGTAATGCACTACAATTCAGCAAATCTTTATTAAAATCCTACTATGTGCAAGTCATGGTGCTTGGTACTAATCAAATTCCTTCATCCATACCTTAAATATAACATGTAAACATAGAATTTCTATAAATGATTTCATATTTATATTTCAAAATAACTATAAAGTATTGGTACCAATTCTATAAGCCATACATGAAAATCTATTTCATTATTTTAAAGTCATATATACTCTACATAAACATCCAGTGTGACATGGTGTATACACAAACATACAAGCTGATGCATACACATATGTAACACATCATTCTAGCATAAATTAGATGAGTAATTTTTGGTCAAAAGACAGGAGAGATTGCTGATTTGTGTATTGATAAAGAGGAGCCCTCACCAGCAGAAATAAAAGACCTTCTTTGATTCAATCAATAGTGTTATTTTGGGAAGTCTAAGAAGCTCATAGAATGAATGCTTTGATAAGTGCTAATCTTTATTATGCTTGCATCTTCTCTTACTTTTTTACTTTTCTCTTTTCCACACCCACCTTCATATCCATTCCACTGTCACATCTGGTTAATTCTTCTTTTATGATATCTCTTGCATTTGTTATCTTTTCTCCATTCACAGGACTTTCATCACCTCTTGCCTGGACTATTATAATAGCCTCCTATGTGGATCCCAAGCTTCTAGTTTATTCCATCTTCAATACATCCTCTCCCCAGTTGCTGAAAGAAAATTCCTTATATTTTTTTTTTACTCTCCCTTTATAGAACCTTCAGAGGTTTCCAAGATATTGCTTCTAGGAGAAAATTAAAACTCAGTTTCTCATTTTAAGCCTTTTAATTGTTCTTACAAGACTCATTTCTCCTTATTCTTTCTTCACATTCTATAGCCACACTGACCTGCTTGCTAATTCCCAAACTCAGGATTCCAACTCCTGCCTCTTTGCCTTATTACAGGTTGTCCCTTGAATTTGAAAGACATTCCCTCCTTACCACCTCCTATAATCTCTAGCTTCTTTCAAGGCTTAGCTCATATATGGAGGAATATGGGAAGCCTTTCTCCTGGTTAGTTATAGGTACTATTCTTCAAATAATCTGTTTACATATTGTATTCCATGAATAGTAGAATGTAATACCTTTAAGGTCTTTGTATGCTTAGTACAAGTACACAGTAACTTGCACATACTAAATGACTTGTTGGACTTGATTGACACTAGATGAGTTATCATTGGGACCCTCAATTTGGATTTTGTCCTTATATGTCTTTCAACTACAGACCTCAAAGTGCTTTCAGCAGTTAAATTATATTCCCTATATGCCCATGGAAAAGAGTCCTGTCCGTGTTTTCCTACAAAGAAGGGGAAAGATGAAGGTCTGAGAAAAGTTCAATTTTTGATGAGAATTTCTTGTCTCTGATATGAGATTTAACAGGTAGTTCTTGCCTAAAACTGGACACTTATTTTAAGAACAAAAATAATTAAAAATCAGTTTATATATCTTTGATTTCCTGTTTATAGCTTGATAAGATTTTCCCTGTCAGCAGTCATATCCTTTAAAGGTCCCCAATTCTTTTTTTTATACTTTAGAATTTGCTAATTGCTTAGATAGCTAAGCGTGCCATTGAACACTGCCTGATAAATGATCTAATCCTAGGCACTTGTCACACAATTATATGATATTGTAATATCTGCCATGTTCCAGCCTAGCTGTCTTAGGCAGAAATGGAAGGGACTAATGAATCAGTGGCAGGAATTATCAAAACAATGAGTAGCACTTATTTCAAGAGACTATTACAACAATTATAATTTTAAAACATTAGCTGGAATTCATTTGAAGCTACCTTTTTAAAAAACTATATATGCTTTATATTCTTCTGTCTCAGAAGTCTCATTTTAGAGAATAATTTAATTTTCCAAAGCCAGTCACACTTACTGTTTTGGGATGCTTCTAAAAATGATTTGCTAGTCAGTTGACAACATTTATTCAATCCCTACTATGTACTAACTCCTGTGCAAATTGCCAAAGATACAAAAAAAGATAAAGCCTTCAAGTGGCTCACAATTTAACTAGGAAAACTACATGTAAGCCACTGTGTACAAAAGATGTATATAGAATAAATTGGAAATAATCTCAGAGGGCAGGCAATAGTTTAAGAGTGACTGGGGAAAGTTTCTTCAGAAGGTAGGGTTGTAGCTGCAATTTAAAGGAAACCAGAGAAGCCAGAAGGTGACAATAAGGAGGAAGAACTTCCAAGAGAGGGGGGGAAATCAATGAAATGATATGGATCTAGGAGATAAGTTTGGTTTGAGGATCAGCAAGGAGGCCAATGTTCTTAAATTGCAGAATAGTAGAAGACAGCAAGATGTGAGAAATATGGAATAATAGGAAGGGGTCAGGACATGAAAGATTTAAAAAAAAAAACATCTTTAAATTAATTTATAGGACCATTAGATTCTGAATTGAAAGGACTATCAGAGATCACCTAGTCTGACATTCTTATTTTACAAATGAGGAAAGTGAGGAGTCTGTTCAGTGTAAGAATTTGCCTAAATACTCATAGTTAATAACTAGCAGAGCTGAGTATTCAATCCAAGTTCTTGTAACTCAAAATCTATTATTCCTTCAAACCTAGGTCTTTTGACTTCAAATGCATCATCCTAACTTATAACTTTCCATGTGCCTGTTTTAAATTATATTTTTAGGTTTTGATAAGATATTCAATACTGTACTTTAGACTAAAAGGGAAGTAAATCTAACTTTTCACCTGTGTCCTCAGATTTTAACTGGACTGAAAGTTTAATCAAGGACTCTATATCATAATATCAAAGCATCTAAAGGCTATTTAACTCTATCATCACCCAGTTTGCCTTGATACTAAAAAAGATAAATGTGATATGACTAAGCTTAGAGATTTGCAGCTTCAGGTTTACATCAGAACTGTAAAAGAAAAATGGGAAATCCTTTCTAAGTTGGGAAGTTCTTCCATTTTTTAAGCAATCCAGCCTTCACTGGAAATCCAATTATGATAAGTAAAAAACCTAAAAGACCAAGCTAGTATCAGATTCTCTGTACACTTTCAACATTTTCAACATTCTGGTATAGTATAAACAGAAAGAACACTTGCTCTGAACTTAGAGGACCCAAGTTCAAATTCTGCCTTGGGGATATGCTGCGTGAACTTAGACCTCACTGTGCTTAATTTCCTCGACCATAGCAAATAAGAGATTTGAATGTAAAAGTCTCTGGGGTCTGTTACAATTTTAGAACTAAAATTTTATGATCCTCGTAACAAGTTAGGCAAGAATTTTATTTGGGGTTAGAGGAGCAAGAATATAGTATTCTGATTTCATTTGTGTAGGGTACTCCTTGAAGAAGAATTCTCTTTACCATTGTAGATCAACAACTTTTCTGTAATTATAGAGCCTTAGAGAGTTTTCTGGGGAACTGAGAATGGCAATTTATTTATTGTCATACCACTAGTACATATGAGAGGCAAAACTTGAATGTAGCCTTTTCGGACTTTGAGACCAGTCTTTTATCTTCTATTCTAGGACACACACTCAAAATTCAGTACCTTATTAATAGTATAACTTCATTTGTTTGATTGAATTAAAAAGTGGGCATTCTGGATATCAATACTATGAATTATTTTTATAATGCATATTATTATCAAGGATGGTTCCTACTTATATTAGGCTGGTTAATTCATTTCAGTCAGGATAGGGAAAGAAAAGTCACTACTGTTGGTTCCCCTCCATCGGTTCTGGCTGTGCAACTGAATTCTAAAGGATTAACGTAGAAAGAAAAGAAAAATATAAGTAGGCAGTGAAGTACAGGGGAGGCCAGAGAAATATAGAAGAAAAGGGGAATATTGGTGAGAGTTTTGGGAAGAGACATATAAATATAGCACCATAGATCTGTTGATCTAGAGAAACATTTAGAGGATCTCACTATCTAAGGGTATTCTCTCTTCTATTTAGCCTCAGTAATGGAAATCTTTTATGACAGTGGCAAAATTCTCTATTGTTGCACTTATCAAGAAGTCTTATATGCTATTAACATGGGAACGGGAAAATCCATGTTTAAGGGTACATATTGCTATACCAAATCAATTGTTTTTAATACTAAACATGTATGCTCAGTCAGATCTTATCTTTAAGTCATCTGTGTATCTTATAAAGATGTTGTATGATGAGGCAGCTAGTTAACACAGTAGATACAGCACCAGGCCTGGAGATTGGAGATGGGTTCAAATCTGGCCTCAGATACTTCCTAGCTGTAGGACCCTTAGTCACTTAACACTAGTTGCCTAACTTTTAACAGAATTTTAGCTTGGAACTCAATATCAATTCTAAGGCAAAAGGTAAAAGGTTTTATTATTTTTTTAAAGATGTATCATGCTGTACAACATACTTTGTAAAATCCTACCTCTTTTTGAAAATTGTATCAAAGGTGCTCTCAAAACATATGCAAAGTAGTCTCATAAAGATGTATAGAGATGAGAAAGCAAACATGAATTTGAAGTTACTAAAAGTATCTGTGATTTCTTTTCAAGTGTTTTGTATCTTTATATTTTGAAATTCTATTCCTCACCATCCTCAAAATTATGTTGCTTCCTACATATTCCTCCTTTAGGTATACTTGATTTAGTCAATCAATTTATCAAGAAGCATCTATTAAGTGTCTGCTATGTACACTGTGCTAGGGCCTGGGGATACAAGTACAGAGAATGAACAATCCCTATTGATAAGAATCTTACATTGAAAGGAGGGAGACCACAAATGCAGATATTTATAATACGAGCATTTAATAGCTAAATACAAATATATGCAAAATTACTAAATACAAGACTCTAAGAGAGGAAAGGCACTAATAATTGGAGATTTTAGGAGATTTCAAGTGTGATGTGCCTGTGCAGCATCTTGAAGGAAGTGAGAGATTAGGTAGAGGTAAGGAGGTAGTACATTCCAGGCATGGATGGCTAGCACAAATGCAAAGATGGGACATACAGTGCTGCATATGAGAGGTCAGTTTGATGGGGGAAGCGACGTCCATTGAATGTGGAAAGTTAAGTTGTAGCTAAGTTGTGAAGGACTTTAAAAGTTAAAGAGAGGAGTTTATATTTTATGTTAGAGGCAATAGGAAGCTACTGGAGTTTATTAAACCACATTGCCCAGTGATCCAATGATCCTTTCATTCTTTGGTTTTTTGCTTCCTTATATTAGGCCAGGCTGTGATGTTACATAAGAAATAAGATAGTTCCAATATCATTGATGAATAAAGACATTTGTCAACAAAGTTTCCACAAATACATTATTTGGGGGGCTGGGGTTGTCTTTCTTCCAGTTTAATATATAACTGTTTTTTGGAATGTTTTTTCTTAAAGGGGTTTCATCATAAGAGGAAGAGAGAGAGACAGAGACAGAGACAGAGACAGAGACAGATAGACAGAAAGACAGAGAGACAGAGAGACAGAGAGACAGAGAGAGAGAGAAATGTGACTTCAGCCCCTAGTTGGACATAAGTCCCCTATAGTTTTTAGCAGTTGAGACCTAATGCATACAGAAACTCATTGTAACAGATCTGAGTGATAGTGGTACTGATTTCTTTTTAACTCCCAACTATTGCTTAGTAAGTGGCAACTTGAGCAGAAAATATATTTCATTATCTGCCAAGCATGAGTGTGAACTGCACAGTGTGAATATCCTTACAAATTCAGAGTGTGCCAGATGAGACCCAAGCTCCCTCCGGATGCATAGGGAGCTGTTGTTGATATGAATGAGTCACATAGGACTTACTGACTTACATCCGAACTCATGCCCTGTCTTGTACTTAGTTGGCTATCTTCCACAGTAGGCATTATTTTTTTTAAACTTGGGTAACTTTTCTGGCCTAATAAGCATGTCAAGAACCCTGGGCTCCATGGTTAGGTCTGTTACTGTCATGCTGTTTGGGACCACAGACAAGTCATTCAGATTCTTTAGAAAGCGGACAATCGCCAGACAATAAATTGGCCTTCAAAAATTGAATAATAATAGTCACTAGTCCGACAACTCAATGGTTCCTAGATGAAATGTGTTTCCTTCCACTCTTGTCATCTACTTAATTGAAGGGAGGAGCAAGATTGTCCCAAATAGCACATAAGCCACTCTTTTACCTTTGCTTCCACAAAATTATCAGTGTGTCAACTGATTTCTTTCATTATGTTGGAATTTTTATTTGTTTTGGTGGGAACATCATATGTCAAGGACTTTGCATTCCTAGTGAGCATAGAAAATGACAGAAGCAACCTAAAGATATTTTTGTTAAGTTAAAGAAAATTGGACTGAATTTAAACATCTGCCAGACTTTACCTAAGCAGTGGATAATCTAGATTCACAGGTAATTGGGAATTAACTGTTAATGACTGTTTTCAGATTTCAGTAGAGATTTCTACCTGTTCACTTTTCCCAAAAATGGACTGAGGTGATGCTGCTAACAGAAGTAATGCAGGATGTTTAGAGGAAGAAAATTTAAAGATTCCCCCAATCTCTAATTTCCAGACTCCAATGACATTAGGCACAGGTATACCCAAGAGAATGAGAAAGGTTTCAGAAGGGATCAGTAAGGTTTTGCTTAACGTGTGACAAAGTATACTTACTCTCCTTAAGTGTCAGGCATTCAGCAACTCATAGTACAGTCCAGTAAACAAAACTCTCCCTAGAGACATAATACCAAGAGCCATAAACACGAAATACAGAAGAAAAGTAGCTAGATTATCCAGAGCATTATTACTTAAATTTAAAAAGATTTCATTTAAATTAGTTGCTCAGCTTACTATCAAAACATTCACACCTATAGCATAGGACCTGATTCTGTACCTCTAGCACAGAAGTTTGGACCATCTTTAATTTTACGAGCAGACAATAGATAATTGGGGACTGGGAGAGGTTTAAGAGACACCAGACAAAGTGCCCTCTTCAGGATTATTTTTAAGAGTTGCTGTCTTCTTGCCTTGTAAATCAATTGCCCCATCCTAATAATTGTAGTAACCATTCTATTTATGAGCAAAAAAGGGCCTGTGCCCTTATATTTCTTTAAATAATAATTTAAGTAGCATATTATTTTTAATACATAGCCATAGAGGTGAGAAAAAATTTTTCCTTTGTTATTTTAGTGGAATTTTTAATAGAAAAAGAGTGATTTCATTGAATTAAAAAGTTGTTTGAGTATCTAGCATGTGTAGAACACTGCACTGAGAATGGGAAGGTTGGGCAGAATGCAAAGTTTGGATAAGATACCGTCCTTGCCTTCATGCAGTTTACATTCTTGTGTGGAGAGGTGACAAATACTCATATGGGTATAATAAAACAATATATGAGTGCTATATTGGTTACAAAAAATAAAGCATGTTGAAAATTAGAAAAGTATATGATTTGTGCTATAATTCTGTCACTATGTGGTTTTATATTGGAAGCCTAAACATTTGTGGCACATGGTCATATCACAGACTCAAAGATGGGAACAACCAAAATCAGGAGAATATTGGTTTGTAGTTTAACTAGAAATGTGCTACTGCTCTAACACATAAACTCTGAAATTCCCTCCTCTAGTCATACTTCCGTCTTCTTAAATCTGTCCAATCTTATACATCCTAAATTATTTATTGTGTTTCTATTATGTATCACTATGCTACATATTGGGGGGTTACAAAAAAAAGAATGAAACAATCCTTGCTCTCAAGGAACTCACACCCGTAATGAGCTAGATGAAAATGTATGTGTGTATGTTTATACAAAATAATTAGGAGAAAGAATGAATACAAAGTAGATACATAACAAGACATCAAGGAAATGATGGAACCAACTTTTGAGGGTCTCTAAGCTCTGTCTTAAAGAAAGAGAGGCAGAGAGGAGGAGATAATGCTTTCTAGGTCTAAGGGATGCCCAATTCAAAGAAACAGAGAGGAAGGAAATGAAGTGCTGTGTGTGAGGAACAGATAGTATGAATGGATCGGAGGCAAGGTATTAATGTATCAGACATCTAGTGGCACTGAAAATAGGGTTATGGGACTTGAGTCTGGATCTGGCCTCAGACACTTAGTAGCTGCCTGGGAAAGTCACTTAAGCTCTGTGTGCCTCAGTTTCATTATTTGTAAAATAGCTGTAACAAACACTTACCTAACAGAATTGTGATGATCAACTAAGATGACACATGTAAAGTATATTGCAAACTTTATAGAATTTTAATGAGACTGGAAAGAGAGGTTTAGACATGGTTGTACATATGCAAAATGAGGGAGATTAAGAGGTTAAGGATAATACTGTGAATATGACCTGGGAGATGGCTGGAAGAACTGTGATGAACTTGATCGAAATAGGGAACGTGGCAATTTGATGGCACAGTGGATAGAGCACCAGGCCTGAAAGTCTGGAAGACCTGAGTTAAAATCTGGACTCAGATACTTATTAGCTGTGTGACCCCAAGAAGCCTGTTTGCCTCGATTTCTTCATATGTAAAATTAAGGAAAAGTGAACCACTCTAGTATCTTTACCAAGAAAACCCCAAAAGGGGTCCTGAAGAGTCTGATACAATCTAAAAATGATAAACAACATCAAAGGGAAATTTGAAAGAGGCATGAGGTTAGGGACAATGATAATGAGTTCTGTTTTCTGTTTTAGACATATTCAGTTGAGTTTGAAATGTGTTTAAGAAAAGACTCAGCCCCAAACCCACCAAAATCATGTCTCTCCTCTTCCTCACCCGCATTCTAGAATCTTTTCCCTGCTCTGCAGATCCTACTCATATGCTCAAATCCTCTCTTTCCTTATAAAAGTTATCTAGTCGAAAGTATCTAAATAGGCAGTTCATGATGCAGGCTGAAGCTCAGGGGAGAGACTAATGTTGGATGCATGCTACTTTTAGTCATCTGCATATAGATAATAATTAAACTCATGGTAGTGACAAGTTTATCGAGAGAGTAAGTATAGGCAGAAAAGAGAAGGTATGGGACAGAGCCTTGGAGACCACCCACAGTTATGAGACCTGCTATGTACTATGAGCATCAGAGGGAACTGAAAAGTAATCAGAAAGTTGGAAGGATAACAAAGTGTCACGAAAATCCAAAGAGGAGAGAAATAACCAGATGAAAAGAGTGATCAGCAGTGTCAGATTCAACAAAAAGCACAAGAAGGATGAAGGCTGAGGAAAGACAAAAGAAAAGCTTTGGCAAATAAAAAGGTCCTGGGAAATTCTGAAAAAAGTAGTTTCATTTGAATGGTAAGGTCAGAAGCCAGATTGCAAGGGATGGAGGAATGAGTGACAACAAAGGAAGTGGGGTTGAGGACAGACAGCTTTTTCAGCAAATTAATTTGAAAAGGGAAGGATGAGAGTTTGAGGGTAGCAAAGAGTCAATTGAAGGCTTTTGCTTTAGTTGTTGTGTCTCCTTCATTTTTAAGAGGACTGTTGATTTTATATTTCTTTTAAAAGATTGGGAGGAGATTGAGAGAACCTTTATATAAATAGGTAGAGAATGAAGATTTCTAAACTCCTTGAGAAAATAAAAATGATCAGGGGGCAAGACATATGATTTGAATAGACTGAATTTTTTTTAAATTTTAAACCCTTAACTTCTGTGTATTGACTTATAGGTGGAAGATTGGTAAGGGTAGGCAATGGGGGTCAAGTGACTTGCCCAGGGTCACACAGCTGGGAAGTGTCTGAGGCCGGATTTGAACCTAGGACCTCCCGTCTCTAGGCCTGGCTCTCAATCCACTGAGCTACCCAGCTTCCCCTAGACTGAAAATTTTTAAGCAAGGGGACTGTAGAAGAGAAAAAGTTGTTGAATGACAGCTACAAAGGTATAATATTAAACTGGCAATGGAAAAAAGAGATACTCTGATTCCTCATCCAGGACCAGTATGTCATAGGATATGAATGAAAGTACAGGCAGTTCTAGAGAGGATTAAGTGGAAATGCAATGTCATCTGGGCAGAAATCACAGTTAAAGAAAGTTCTAAAATAAAGTAAAGTTCTTTCTCTGTTATTAGACAAGGACTAAGGGTCCAGGGCCTTAGACATTCCTACTTCTCCAATGTGGTTGGCTGAGATGGTGGAAAGGGAGAATTTAGAGAGTACTACAACTTCTCTATAACTGTAATCATTCTGTTACTCCAGTGGATCACCCCTACTCTACCCTTACTTTCCGCCATTTACAATCCTGGCCATATAGTTAAACAGTTGCAGTATGTTCTATGTTCTTACCCTGAACCCCTTGCTTCTATATCTATTGCTGTGCATTTCCTATCATCCCTCAACTTTAGGTCACCACTACTTTGTATGCTCCTACTCCTGAGCTTCTAAATTATGCTAGCTACCCAACTTTGATATCTAGATGCATTTCAAATTCACAGCATCTAATTTTAAATTTCTGTTCAGTAATACACAGTACAGTCTAGCCAAATGGACTATAAAATATCCTCTGAATATTTTTACTTTATCCCTTACCTTTATATCTTCATGAAAGCTATTGCTCTGATATGGGAGAAGTAAGAATCTTTTCTTCTTTCAAGGCTAAATTCAAGTGCAATCTCCTCTGTGAAGCCATCTGACTCAAATAGAACAATGAGAAAAACAAAGGTTCTATATAAATTGTCCCACTTGAGTTCTATGTCATTTAGCAGTAGCATTTCTGGAGCAAAGTCCCATGGACATTTTAGTCTCTTCAAAAACTTCCAAATTGTGTTTCATAATGAATTTGGCCAGTTAATAGCTATCAGTCAATACTGCCTTAGTGTGCTTCTCTTTGCATAATTCTTATAGCATTCATTATTCTCTTTTGTCATCTTTGAAAATTTTATAGATATGAGGTTTATAGATTATAGATGTGAACCTTAGTGTCTGAATTTGCATTTCTCTTATTAGTAATTTGAAGAACCATTTAATGTAGGGTTTTTTTTTGTTTTTTTGTTTTTTTTTTTTATCCTGGGACTCCATCTAGGAGCATAGGGCCACAACCAGTAGGCAATGGGTCACACTGTCGCTCAGGGTCACCCAGCTGGGAAGTATCTGAGCCCGGATTTGAACCTAGGACCTTTCGTCTCTAGGCCTGGCTCTCAATCCACTGAGCTAGCCCAGCTGCCCCTACTTAAGGTTGCAGTTTCTTTAGCAGATGTAGTTTTACAGGGTGGGGTTGCTAGCCCCACGCCCAACCCTCCTCCTTTTTCATCCGGGCTAGGGACCATCCTTGGCCCAGGAGTGGTAAGGGTGGGCAGTAGGGGTCAAGTGACTTGCCCAAGGTCACACAGCTGGAAGTGTCCGAGGCCGGACTTGAACCTAGGACCTCCAGTCTCTAGGCCTGGCTCTCAATCCACTGAGCCACCCAGCTGCCCCCATGTAGTAGTTGACTGTAATTCTTTTGGAAAATATTTATTTTTCTTTGATCACTTTTTTTAAAATTGGGAAATAGCTTCCAATCTCATGAACTAGTAGTGCTTTGATATATATTTTGGATCTGAAACCTTTATCAGTAATTTTTTGATAAAAAAAAAATCCTGTTTTCCCAGTTGACTGCTTCCCTTCTTATCCTAATTGTATTAATTGTTATGAATAATATTAATATTAATTATGTTTTGTATTCAATATCATTTATATTTTGATCTTGTAAAAGCTTTTTAGAGAACTAGCTGGTTCAGTGAATAAAGCACTTTGAAGCTTTCAATTCACTTTATAAATAGTAACTCATTTTATCCTCACAACAACTCTAGCAGTAGGTGCCATTCTTGTGCCCATTTTATGGGTGAGGAAGCTAAAGCAGAGGTTAAGTAACTTGATCAAGATCTCAGAACAAATAAGTATCTGGAGCAGAATTCTAATACATGTCTTTCTGATTCCAGGCCCAATCCTTTATTCACTGCATTTTTAAAAATTCCAAAACATATATTTTTTTAATTTCATGAAGTATTTCCCAATTACACATAAAAATTTAACATTCATTTTTTTTATTTTGAGTTCTAGATTCTCTTTTTTCCTTCTTGCCTCTTCCTCCTTGAAAAAAGAAAGTATTTTCAGATCTATTATACATGTAGAGTCATTTCATTGCTTTTTGTAATGGGAAGAATAACTTAGCTTAGAGGCAGAGGACCCATGTTTGAAGTGTGGGTACAAATTTTCCTGTTTAACTTTGGAGTAATCACATTAATTTTCTTGGCTTTAGTTTTCTCATCTGGAAAATGAGTGGGAGATGAGGTTAAATGAGCCCCCAAAACTATAGTCCTAATATCTATGATCAAGACCCTTAATGTATTTTTTTATTACAGACCCCTTCTCAGAATGAATTTGAAAATACATAGCATTTCAAAGGAAGTTAATTATATTTAAATTGTTATTAAAATATTTGAAGGGTAAGTTAAGCAATTTTAGGATAAACTTTCAAAACAAAATCAGGAGAAAGTCAAAACTGTAGGCTTTCTTAGCTCAGAAGCAGGTTGGTCAACTTTAATTCCAGTTTTTAATGCTTCTCTGGTTTAATACTCAGTTTGTAAGAAATATTATTTTAATGATGGCATTAGACTTAACATATTACAAGAGGAAATCTTGAGAGAGATTGGACTTGATCAAACTACAACGAAAGAAGCTGGTTCCTCTCTACAGAAAGTTTTCTCTTTTCCCCAGCTTCCTACCAGAGACAGTGACAAGATTGGACAGCTACTGGACAATGACAGCCCGAAAGGAATAGTGACAAGATTGATATTCCGTATTTAAAGGAACCAAAGTAAAAAATACCTTATCAAAAAATATATACTTTCTCTATTATAAGAACTTTATCTATCAAAAGTTTTTTATAGATTTTTGGGAGGTAAGGACTTGCTATTCAATTTATTCATTAACATTATTTGTTTTTACACCTTTAGTCTATAAATATAGATTGCTACCCATCCCCTTGAAAATATCTCTTGAAACAAACAAAAGAAAGTTCAGCAAAATTGACAAATATATCAATGAAATGTGGTATGTGCCCTAATCTACATGTTCCCCATCTCTATAAAGAATGGACTTGTGACTTTACTTAAATATGTACATTCAGTGGAATATAAGCTTCTTAAAGACAAGGACTATTTAATTTATTTCTTTGCGTATCCAGTGCCTAACACACTGCCTGACACAGAGTATGTACTTAAATGCTTATTTAATTAAATAATTTTTTCAGGTTCTATAATTTACATTTTCCCTTAATTCCCTAAGTAAGGAGGTTTAAGATTAACTTTATACACACATTAACTATATCTACTAGCTAGTAGTAAACTCTGTTAGCCAATTTCTTTTTTGATCTCTTGCATTTATGAAATGATGTGATAGAGAGAGAGAGGAGAGAGAACTAGATAATAAAAGCTCACATTTATATCTTATTATTAAAATTCACAAAAGGCCTTCTTCCCAATAAATCTATGCAAGAACCTCATAAATAAATCTGCATAATCATCTTTCTTTTGCAAATGAGAAAACTGAGGATCCCAGAAATGAAGAGATTCACCTTTGGTATTGAGGAAAATAAATGTTGAAGCCAGGAGTCTGTCCTCAGTATTTTGTCCACTACACCGTGCTACATAGAATCCCTAGGGCTAGAAACCTCCAAGAGAGGCAAATAGTACCCCTTTGCTATACACTAGTTAGACCATATTTTAAGTACAGTGTTCAACATTCCTAAGCACCATATTTTAGGAAGGTGAAGAAGATTTTGTCATATGAGAATCAAGTGAGGAAATTAGAAAATAATCACTTAGGAACAATCCTGTTCTGGAGCCAGCTTGTGCCAGCTCAGCAGATTATGAAATTTTCAATGTAAGCATTATACCCTGGAAATTGGCAAACACTACATATCAGGACTTGATTTATTATTTTGGTAAGTATCTAGACTTAAGAAAATGCTAGAGAAAATGTGAATAATACAAATTAAACTTGAAAGTATTTTGTCTGTACATTTTTTCCCAAAGAACCAAATTTAAATGTTTATCTGCATGCCACTACATAGGGAGAACACAATATGATGCAATGGAAAGAATGGGGGATTTGGATTCAGAGGAGTTGGGTTCAAATCCTGACTGTTTCATTTACTAGCTATGTGATCTTGGGCAAATCACTTAATTTTTTCAATGTCATAGTTTTCTCGACTCTAAAACAAAGGATTTGGACTTGATTACTTTGAAATCCCCTTTCATCTCTAACTATTTGTTCTTATTATAATGATTCTTAATAATTGATTCTCAAAGTATGGTCCAAGGAAACCATTTCAGAGGCTCTGTGAAATCAAAACTATTTTTATTAAAACACTATGTTTTATTACCAATAAAAATAGCTAGCATTTATATATAATTTTAAGGTTGTCAAAGTGTTTTACTAACATTCTCATTTTATCTTCACAACAATCCTGGGAGGTAGGTACTATAATTATCCCCCTTTTACAGATTTGGAAACTGAAGCACAGGAATGCTAAGTCATTTGCGAGTGTCACACAGCTCATAAGCTTCCACGGTTGGATTTAAGTTCAGATCTAGTCTGATCCTGAGTCCAAGGCTCTACTGTTTTAATTTCCAATATGCTAAATTTTGATAGCTATAATCCAAATAAACAAAAGCTCTTTGGGAAAGTATTAATAACCTTACTTGTGTAAAGAAATCCTGAAATTAAAAAGTTTATGAACTGCTGGTGTAGTGGATCAGGTATTGTACTTAGAGTCAGAAAATCTTAGATACAAATACCACTTCTGGTATGTTCTAGCTGTACTGAACTCAGTAGCATCTAAGAGCCTTCCCAACTTTTAATCTTTGATGATATAAGAATCTGAAGAACTACCACATGGAAAAGGGATTAAAATTACAGGCATACCTCAGTGATATTGTGGTTTGGATTCCAGACCACATAAATATTGCAATAAAACATGTCACTCAATTTTTTTGGCTTCTCATTGCATATAAAAGTTATGTTTATACTATACTTTGTCGCTTGAGTGTGCTAAAGTATTAAGTCTAAAAAACTGGATGTACCTCAGTTACGTAATGGTTAAATTGGAGTTTTGACTAAATAAGAGAATTATAAAAAAGGAGTTACTGATTATTATTCCTTAAGTCAGGAAAACTATTAGCAGCTTTTAACAATTTTGTTTAATTGGAACATTAGTAAAAAGAGGGAAATATGGAAGGTAAAGAGGTAAAGAGACTGCCTAGCCTACCCTAAAAGCTGATCTGGTGAAATGAAGCTCACTCCCTGACAGAGTTTCAATCTCCATGTGGAAATCCTAGGCACTCACCAACAAGCTGGGTAGGATCCAGGCAAGGTCCCAAGAAAAACCCTCATGAGTGAAGCTCACTGAGGCAGCAGTGAACCCAGCAAGAAAGTCCCTGGCTCCAAGAAACTTCAAAGCCAAAGTTGAAGTCCCAAAGCCAAAAACTCTGAAAGTTGAAGTCCCAAAGCCAAAAACTCAAAAGACCCAAAGCTCCAAGTCAAAGTTGAAGTCCAAAAGCCCAAAGGAGCCATCCTCCAAAGAAGAAGTCCAAAGGAGAAGATTCAAGGAGCAGGGACTCCAAAGAACTCCAAAGGAGAAGTCTCAAGGAGAAGTCCCTTGGACAGGAAGTGCAGGACTTTTTATAGTCCTTTTTTCCACGTCACTTCCTGTCCCTTCCCCACTTTACAGGAACCAATCGCAGTCTTTCAATTTGCCTAGCACTACCTGGGGTGACGGGGAAGAGGCAGTGGCCTCTGGAGTTGTCACCCACTCTAGCAAGTGACTTGTGAACTCTCATACTTAGTGACTGGTAAGGTACTAAGTAGAGGTATTTGAGTTTTTAATTGATTAATTTAAAAGTCAGCTGATTGATAGACCAAGAGGGTTTGATTTGCTTTTCACAAATAAAAACTACTTTTTTGCTAAAAAAATGCTAACCATCATCTGAGTCTTCATTGAGTGGTTATCTTTTTGTTAGTGGAGCGTCTTGCCTTGATGTTGATGGCTTGCTCAAAAAGAAGTTGCCATAAACCTTCAATTTGCAAAAAAAAAAAAAAAAAAAAAAAAAAAAAAAAAAACTATAATATGTATAAAGCTCAGTAAAGCAAGGTACAAGTAAAACAAGGTATTCTGGTATTGTGCTTGGCCCCAGAAAGCAGAATTTGGAGCAATGGATAGAAGCTTCAGAAAGACAGTCTAATACTTATCTTAAAGTTTAATAGACTGCCTCAAAAGGGATCAGGTTCCTGCTTGCTAATAATGGTCCTTAAGGCAATTGTTTAGAAGGCTCTTTGTCTCAAATGTTGTAGAGGATACTCTTGTTCTGACTCAATTTGAACTTGTTTACCCCTGAGATCCCTTGTTAACCGGAGGTTCTGTGATCTTGTGACACCTTTGAAGGTAAACTTACAGGCACCATTTCAGTATTTCTTTTTCTTGCAGGAACCCTCCACAAGCTTCTCTCTAATCATTTCCCATTTCAGATAAGTTACACTGATAAGGAGTTCAGAGTACAGATACATCCTAATAATGCTTATAAATCTCTTGCAAATCACTGCAAGATCTTAGGCCAGGAAGTAAAAGTAAAAATATCATGAATATCATGAATAAGAGAGGTGGTTCTGAATTAATATGCATCCTCATCAAATTGCATTTTGTAGGTAACTTAAAGTCTCCCCAAATAAAAGATCTTGCTGGAGTTGTGCTTATGTTCTATTTTTCATGATTTTGATATCATACAATTCTATAAATTTCTCTCTTTGTTCAGTAGGTGAATATGAGCTGTATAGACTCTTCTAATTTCAAAGAATGTGTAAAAGCAATCTTTCCACTACTCCTCCCTTTCATATTCCATCTCTTGCTCTTGGATTGTCTGTTATTGATTCTTTGTTACTGGTTTTTCCCCTCTGAGTGTGTGTGTGTGTGTGTGTGTGTGTGTGTGTGTGTGTGTGTGTAAACCTCAAGGGGCAATTGTGTTTTCTGTGGCTTTTTTTCTATTTAAAGTTTATTTTGTGATTGTGTTTCAATGTTGCCTTCAGAGATCCCTGTTTTGATTGATAAATATTTTCAAGAAATATAATCTCCTTTATGCTTTTCTCATTTTTTTCTTTCCTTCAGAAGTAGCTTTGCATGGGCAGCAGGGCTGTCCTGATAACAGTGAAAATAAATCTTAATATCTTTGCACTCTGATAGTTCTAGTCCTTATCTTTTTCTCCTTTTACCCCAGTGATAATTGCTTATCAGTACATGCAGGCTTTTTTTCATAAGATACTGATGCCACCAAGGTTTACATCTCTAACTGAGACAGCGAGTCCAGACCACCGAATCCCATTCTGAATGAATTTAATAGAAATCAGAGAAAGATGGAATACCATGCCAAGTCAGCTCTCCTATTTGAACACGATAAGAACATTTATGAATTTTTGCGTGTCAACCTTTCCTCTTTAACTTGACTGTCCTCAAGACATGAAGAACAGCATGATGCGGTTTCTTTCAAATCTACAATCAAAATAAAAGATTATATATTAAAAATGTACCTGAACCCACTGCTACTTCTGCTTCCCTTGATTATGGAAAAGAATTGAGCCTGAGAGCATTCAAACGTACAAATTCATTTGAATAAATGATAAATAAATATCCAGGCCTCTGTAAAGCAAACTGGGAACAGTCATGCTCTTTGCCCTGAACATAAAGAAAAGAATAGACTCTTAAAATTCAAGCTCTGTGAGCTCTTTGCAGTGGAGTGGAGAGGATGGAGAATTCTCTAAGATATGTGGAGAGCCACAAATGAACTATAAAGAAAAGGAATATGTCATTTTATTCCACAGTACAGTGGAGCCAAACTAAAAGATAGCTCTCTATGCCAGAGAATATGCATAATATGGATATATCATGGTCCTTTTTTACATATATCAAAAAAGTCTCCTTATAATGTTATTTTACTTATAACTTGGGCTTGTACCTTGGAGAAAAGGTAGTGGACTATACGCATAGAATAATGTATACATTTAAAGAGTTGGCCAAGGTGTTCTTCGTTTATTTTGCTTACTTGTATTTATTTGTTATAAGGGAGGCTTCTTTTTTGTGGTAGAAGGGGAAGCCATTGGAAAATTAAGATGATATTTTTAAAAAGCTCTTCTATGAAATGTATGGGACCACCACCTCGACTTCAAGGACAACATTATATCGAGTCTTTGCCATAGTTATTATTTTTTTTTTAATTTTTTTTTGTTTGTTTTAAACCCTTAACTTCTGTGTATTGTCTCATAGGTGGAAGAGTGGTAAGGGTGGGCAATGGGGGTCAAGTGACTTGCCCAGGGTCACACAGCTGGGAATGCCATAGTTATTATTAATATATTTTTATATAATTTATCATTTCATCACAATCATTTCTTATCCTCACATCCTAAGACTATATTCCCTTATGAGAAATGAAAACAAAAACTTAAATGATTCATTAAGATTATTTTTCTTTCTTTAACATAACTTTTACTAGTTTCCCAAATCTCATAACTCTCCAACCCCTCCCCCAACAAAAAGAAAAATAAATGCTTTCCTTTGAAACAAATATGATTTATGCAAAATAAATCCATACATTGGCTTTATGAAAATATACAACTCATTTATTATACAACTCTAGTTCATTACCTTCCTTCCAGAAGGTGGGAAATATGATATGTCTTCTGGGGCCATAATATGACGCTTAGTTGAACATAATTCTTAAGTATTTTATAGTTATTTTACTTTACAATGTTTTTACTAACTGTAATTGTTCTCCCAAGGCTCCTCATGTCACTCTATATCAGTTGAAAAAGTCATCCCAGTTTTCTCTGAATTTGTCTCTTTCTTATTGCAAAATAATATTACATTACCTTCATATCCATAATTTGTCCAGCATAGCAGTAGTCACAAACAGGTCATCTAGTTGTTTGTTACAATAAAATCCTTTAAAAATTTTTTGTACAGATGGGTCATTTTGTACTTTTGAAAAAAATTATTAAATACAAGTCTAATAATAATGCTAATAGTGTGGACACGTTAGTGAATTTCTAGGACAAGTAACAAATTACTTTCAAGAATGATTAGACTTCTTGATAACTATCAAAAGCATATTAGTATACATCTAAGGCCTTCTAATAATTATTGTTTTCCTCTTCAGTCATCTTTCCCATTCTGCTCAGTGTGAGATAGAACCTCAGAGTTCTCATTTGAATTTCTCTTATTAGTGATCCAGAGCAGTCAGTCAAAAAACATTTATAAAGTATTTACTATGTGCCAGGCACTGTGTTAAGTGTTGGGGATACAACTTATACACAGCATAAGCAAAAAGAGTACCTTCCCTCAAGGAGCTTATATTTGAATGAAGGAAGATAATAATGTAAAATGTGGGTGGAGGGAATAAGCTGTGGAAGCAAAATCTAGAAAATGAGGTATGGTTGATCTAGACCTTACCCCAAAATGGAATTCTTTGAAGAACTCACAAAGTGGAAGAGCTTGGAGGATCAGAGCATTTTTTAAAAGTATCGTTATTGATAACCTAGCTTTCTTCTTTTGAAAACTATTTGTTCATATCCTTTGACCATTTACTTGTTGTGGAATGGCCTTTGTTCTTTCATACTTAAAACAGTTCCTTATAGAACTTCAATATCAGATTGTTATCAGAGAAAGTTTTTTTTTTTTTTTAAATAAAACCCTTACTTTCCATCTTGGAGTCAATACTGTGTATTGCATCCAAGGCAGAAGAGTGGTAAGGGTAGGCAATGGGGGTCAAGTGACTTGCCCAGGATCACACAGCTGGGAAGTGTCTGAGGGCAGATTTGAACCCAGGACCTCCCAGTCTCTAGGCCTGGCTCTCAATCCACCGAGCTACCTAGCTGACCCCCAGAGAAAGTTATTGAATTTATTTGTTCTCCAGTTAATTTCTCTTCTATTATAAAAGCATTGATGTCCTTTTTGTATACATATTTTAATCCTGTGTAAAAAAAAGTTACAATTCGCTTCTCATCATATTCTTTATTGTTTGGCCTAGGACTTATCCCCATTCATGGTTGTCCAATTTGTGATATAATATTTTATTTCTAGTATCTATTTGAAACTTGTACTATGTGGCATTAGGCTACATCTAATTTCTACCAGATTTCTTCCAATTTTGGCAGCATTTTTTGTGAGTCCTTACTCAAGTAGTTAGGTTTGGGGGTTTAATAAACTCCATATTACTATGTTAAATTCCCTCTGGATCTGGTCAATTTAATGTCCTTGCATTTCTCCCACCATTTTTCATCATTTCCCATAAAGTTCCTGATATTTTATTCCTCTGCAAGAATTTTATTATTTTTTCTTGATTCTATAAAGTACTATGGTACTTTGATTGGTATGGTAATGAATCTATACATTACTTTATGTAGTGTTGTCATTCTGGTTATACTGGGCTGGTCCAACAATGAGTAATTAATGTCCTTCCAATTATTTTTTATCTTTATTTTTATAAAGAGAATTTTCAGTCGTATTCATAAAATTATTGTTGGTGTGTAGGGAACTAAACTCCTAAATATATACATGTTCTTCGAATGCCATTTTTTCTATTTCTTCTGGGCCTTATTGGTAACATACAGAAAGTACAATGTTTGTAACTTTTGCTTCATATCTTGCTCTTTACCAGAATTATTATTTTAATTAATTTCTTAGTTGACTCTCTAGGATTCTCTAAGGCAACATGACATCTGCAAAAAAATAATCATTGTTTCCTCTTTGCCTATGCTAATTCACTTAATTAGTTTTTCTAGTCTTGTCACTACTGCTAATACTACTACACCATTGGACATTATCATGCTTCCTAACTCCCATAATCTACAATACAGGCTTTTCTTCATGCATAATGCTCTATCTCCCACCTCTTTACCTTTGTTCTGGCCACGTTTCATGCCTAGAAAACATTCTGTCTTTACCAGCAGCTAATAGAGCACCTTATTTCATTTAAGATACTCTTTAGGCACCATATTCTTCATGAAGCTTTTCCTGATTCCCCTAATTGTTCGTTTCCTCACTTTCAAATTGCCTTTTATTTAACTATTTTTTACATTAATATTTTAGCATTGATTAACATCATATTTATACTGTACATATTTTTTAAAACCCTTACCTCCCATCTTAGAATCAATAATATGTATTGGTTTTAAGGAAGAATAATGGAAAGAGCTAGGCAATGGGGGTGGGAGGTTAAGTGGCTTGCCTAGGGTCACACAGCTAGGAACTATCTAAGGTGAGATTTGAACCCAGGACCTCCCATCTCTTGACCTTGCTCTCAATCCACTGAGCCACCTAGCAGCCCCTTACTGCAGTTCACACTTTCATGTGAACTATGTGTGACAGGGAAGAAGGCATTAGAAAGTTAGCTCCTTGTGAAAGATAATTCTTTCATTCTTTGAACTTCTATTCCCAATTACTAAAAAAATTCCTGGAAAATAGTAAGTATTTAATGAATACTAATAATAGAAGTAACAATGAGCATCTTTGCTCTACCCTTGATCTTACTCAAAAGATTTCTGCATGTTAAACTAGAAAAAAAAAACAGAACTATTAAATAGTCAGAAAAACCAAGTCTTTAATCAAGAGAGGGATAATGGTACAATCCTTAGGCCTCCACACAGAGTCATGTGCTCAAAACCACACAGAGCCCCAGGCTCTGGCTACTCTGGACTACTCTGGGTACCAATCCCTGGGAGAAATCACTGCATGAGATGACAGCTCTGAGGAACCATAAAACTTGGGGAACTTACACTCCTCTTGGGGAATTGAGTTCAGAAGAGTATGGTTGATTGCCTTTACAATGGCTACAAAGAAATGGTGAGTTCTAGACCATATTATCAGGGAGAGGCTGATGCTTTACAATGGGCACAAAAGGAAAAGAACCAACCTAGGACTGGGCTACCTGAGAAAGGACTTTAATACAATAGGAGAACCTACTAAGACAAAAAGGGTACTTAACATCTTATTGAATCTGCTAGCTCCACCTAAAGTACTTTAAGGTTTATTGTTAGTCTGAAACTTTGAGTTTGTGATACATTCACATGTGACAAGGTCAAACTTGAGCTCTTCAGACAAACTTGGGGTTCTCAAGGTCTTAAAATTGGGTTTTCTAGATTACAAGTTGACATGCTTTTCTCTATTAAAATTAATCCTTGCTCTAGGTTTTGTTAGAAAACCAAATGAAACAAAATCTATTAAAAACAAAAAGAATGGAACAAAGCCATAGCCAAATCTTGTGTTTTTCTTACATAAATTACTCCATTACCATTGAAGACATTAGCATTCTGAAGCAACACTTGTCTCTATATATCTCCTCACCAAACACTACATTCTCTTGCTTGTAGAATGCCAGCACTTCTACATCATTTTAGTCCTTTCAATTGTTCAAATTCAGGTACCTTTTGACACTATTTCTGACTTGAATTGCTACTTGAATTGCAAAAATTTGCCAATCTGTGGACTTTTTATCTGTTTTAAAGTCCATTATTCTGTTCATGAAAAAAACAATTCTCTGTAAGATTATGTACTCAATTTTTCAAGATAAGTTTTTATTGATTGTAAGCCTTTATCTCTTTAATTTTATAATATCTTATTCAAAATTTTCTTCATTCCTTCTAGTTTCTGCCAAGTCTTTTGAAGTCTGAAATTCTACAACTTAATAGTCTTTCTTTCTCATACTTGCAGTATTCTTTTCTTAGCATTGCAAACTCTGGATTTGGGATATAATACCCTCCATGTTGCTTTTTATCTCTCCAGAATGAGTAGAGCATTCTTTATTTTTGCATGTGACCTTCAGGTTCTAAAAGATATGATAAATTTTCCTTTATGATTGCTTAAATTATGAAATGCAGGAGTTTTGTTTTGTTTTTTTTTACCATAATTAACAAGGAGACTTATAATGCTTAAATTTACCTCTCCTTGACATCTTTTCCACGTCAGTTATTTTTTGGTAGGTAATACCTTATAAGTTGGTCTAATAGTTTAGTCAGTTCATTTAGTGTCTAATTGAGCCTTCTTTCTTTTTTTTTTTAAATTTAAACATTTATTAATAATCATTTTTAACATGGTTACATGATTCATGCTCCTACTTTCCCCTTCACCCAACACACTCCCCCCACCCATGGCCGACGCACATTTCCACTGATTTTGTCATGTGTCCTTGATCAAGACCTATTTCCAAATTGTTGGTGGTTGCATTGGTGTGGTAGTTTCGAGTCCACATCCCCAATCATGTCCACCCCGACCCATGCGTTCAAGCAGTTGCTTTTCTTATATGTTTCCTCTCCTGCAGTTCTTCCTCTGAATGTAGGTAGTGTTCTTTACCATAAATCCCTCAGAGCTGTCCTGGGTCATTGCATTGTTGCTAGTACAGAGGCCCATTACATTTGATTTTACCACAGTATATCAGTCTCTGTGTACAATGTTCTTCTGGCTCTGCTCCTTTCGCTCTGCATCAGTTCCTGGAGGTCTCCAGTGTTTCTATTACTATGTTGAATAATAGAGGTGATAATGGGCATCCTTGTTTTACTCCTGATCTTATTGGGAAGGCTTCTAATTTATCCCCATTGTATATGATGTTTGTTGATGGTTCTGGTATATACTGTTTATTATTTTTAGGAAAGGTCCTTCTATTCCTATACTTTTCAGTGTTTTCAATAGGAATGGATGCTGTATTTTGTCAAAGGCTTTTTCAGCATCTATTGAGATGATCATGTGATTTTTGTTTGTTAGACTGTTGATATGGTCAATTATTTGGATGGTTTTCCTAATGTTGAACCAACCTTGCATTCCTGGTATAAATCCCACCTGATCATGGTGGATGATCTTCTTAATTACTTGCTGGAGTCTCTTTGCTAGTATTCTATTAAAGATTTTTGCATCTATGTTCATTAGGGAGATTGGTCTGTAGTTTTCTTTCTCTGTTTTTGATCTCCCTGGCTTTGGAATCAGTACCATATTTGTGTCATAAAAGGAATTTGGTAGGACTCCTTCTTTGCTTATCATATCAAATAATTTGTATAGTATTGGGATTATTTGTTCTTTGAATGTCTGATAGAATTCACTTGTGAATCCATCAGGCCCTGGCGATTTTTTCTTAGGGAGTTCGTTGATGGCTTGTTCAATTTCCCTTTCTGATATGGGATTATTTAGGTATTCTATTTCTTCTGCTGTTAATCTAGGCAGTTAATATTTTTGTAAATATTCATCCATATCTCCTAATTGTTATATTTATTGCCATATAATTGGGCAAAATAGTTTTTAATGATTGCCTTAATTTCCTCTTCATTAGAGGTGAGGTCTCCCTTTTCATCTTTGATACTGTCAATTTGGTTTTCTTCTTTCCTTTTTTTTATTAGATTGACTAGTACTTTGTCTATTTTATCTGTTTTTTCAAAGTACCAGCTTCTAGTCTTATTTGTTAATTCAATAGTTCTTTTACTTTTGATTTTATTAATTTCTCCCTTGATTTTTAGTATTTCTAATTTAGTTTCCATCTGGGGATTTTTAATTTGCTCGCTTTCTAATTTTTTGAGTTGCATGCCCAATTCATTAAGCTCTGCCCTCTTTAATTTGTTAATATATGCACTCAAGGATATAAATTTCCCCCTGAGTACTGCCTTGGCCGCATCCCACAGAGTTTGGTAGGATGTCTCATCATTGTCATTTTCTTCAATGAAATTATTGATTGTTTCTATGATTCCTTCTTTGACAAATTGGTTTTGGAGAATCATATTATTTAATTTCCAATTAGTTTTTGATTTTCCTGGCCAGGTGCCCTTACTAATTATTATTTTTATTGCATTATGATCTGAGAAGGTTACATTTATTATTTCTGCTCATTTACATTTGTTTGCAATGGTTCTATGCCCTGTAACATGGTCAATCTTTGTGAATGTGCCATGTGCAGCTGAAAAGAAGGTGTATTCCTTTTTGTCCCTATTTATTTTTCTCCACATATCAATTAAATCTAATTTTTCTAGGACTTCATTCACCTCTCTTACCTCTTTCTTATTTATTTTTCAATTTGATTTATCTAGATCTGACAGAGGAATATTTAGATCTCCCACTAGTATGGTTTTACTATCTATTTCCTTCTTGAGCTCTGCCAGTTTCTCCTTTATGAATTTAGGTGCTATGCCACTTGGTGCATATATATTGAGCAGTGTTATTTCCTCATTGTTTATACTGCCTTTAATCAGGATGTAATGACCTTCCCTGTCTTTTTTAATCATATCTATTTTTACTTTGGCTTTGTCAGAAACCATAATAGCCACTCCTGCCTTCTTTTTCTCATTAGACACCCAAAAGATTTTGCTCAAACCCTGAACCTTAAACTTGTGTATGTCCACCCGCCTCATATGTGTTTCTTGTAGACAACATATGGTGGGATTTTGGTTTCTAATCCACTCTGCTATTTGCTTCCATTTTATGAGCGAGTTCATCCCATTCACATTCAGAGTTATAATCATCAGTTGTGCATTTGCTGACATTTTCGAATCCTCCCCTCTTCCTACCCCCTTTTTCCTTATACTTTTTCCTTTTAAATCAGTGGTTTGCTATTGAGCCGCTATCCCTTATCCCCTCCCTTGATTGACTTCCCTTTCTACCCCTCCCTTAATCTCCCCCCTTTTTGTTTTTAAAGGTCTTATGAATTCCCTCCCCCTTCTTCTCCCCTCCCTTTTTTGACCTCCCCACTCCCCTATTTCCCTTGATTTATCCCTTCTGATTTTCTCAGAAGGGTTAGATAAGAGTTTTATGTCCCAATGGATAGTATAGCTACTCTTCCCTCTCCAGGTTGATTACACTGAGAGAAAGGTTTGATTATTACCTCTTAATGCTCTCTTCCTCTCCTTCTTATAATAGTATTTGTTCCCTCTCCTTCCCATACCCTCTTTGTGTGTAATAGAATATCCTATTTTTCTTATTCACTCAAGTTTCTCTTGGTGTCCCCTGCTATTCACCCCCTCTTTCCCATCCCCCATGCCATCTTAGATTATTTAGTGTTCCACCCTCACCCTGTGAATTATTCTTCTGATTATTATAATAGTGGATACTATAATAGTGAATAGAGTTCACTACAGAGAATTATATATAACATTTCTCTATATAGGAATACATATAATTAGATCTTACTGAGGCCCTTAAAACGGCAAATTTAAAATTTATAAGTTTTCTTTCTGTCCCCTCTGTTTCTTATTTACCTTTTCATGTTTCTCTCGATTTTTGTGGTTGAATATCAAACTTTCCATTTAGCCCTGGTCTTTTCTGTGCAAATACTTGGAATTCTTCAATTTTGTTGAATGCCCATACTTTCCCCTGGAAATATATAGTCAATTTTGATGGGTAGTTGATCCGTGGTTGCAGGCCCAGCTCTCTTGCCTTTCTGAATATTGTATTCCAAGCCTTACAGTCTTTTAGCGTGGAGGCTGCCAGATCCTGTGTGATCCTGATTGGTGTTCCTTGATATTTGAATTGTCTCTTTCTGGCTTCTTGTAAGATTTTTTCCTTTGCTTGAAAGCTCTTGAATTTGGCAATTATATTTCTGGCTGTTTTCTTCTCTGGATCGAATGTGGTGGGTGTTATATGAATCCTTTCTATGTCTATATTGCCCTCTTGTTATAGGACTTCAGGGCAATTTTGCTGAATAATTTCTTTTAGTATGGAGTCCAGGTTTCTATTAATTTCTGGTTTTTCTGGAAGACCAATTATTCTCAAATTGTCTCTTCTAGACCGGTTTTCTTGGTCTGTCACTCTCTCATTGAGATATTTCATATTTCCTTCTATTTTTTCAGTCTTTTGACTCTGTTTTATTTGTTCTTGTTGTCTTGAGAGATCATTAGTTTCTAATTGCTCAATTCTAGCCTTTAGGGACTGGTTTTTGGCTCTAAACTTTTCGTTTTCAGCTATGATCTTTTGGTTTTTTTTTCAATCTGATTCACTTTGCTTATCAGTTCATTTGATTTCTGAGCCTCACTTTCCAATTGCAAGATTCTACCTTTTAAACTGTTATTTTCTTGCCAGATCTCTTCCATCTTCCTCAGAACCTCAGTTTTGAACTCTTCCATAGCTTGTGAGGGGTTTTCCTTATTTGAGGAGGGTCCGGATGCTTGTTTGTTCTCCTCCTCTGTTTGCTCAGTTGTCTGGATTTTCTCTGTGTAAAAGTTGTCGAGTGTTAAAGACTTCTTTTTCTTATTTATCTTTCTCTTCTGAACTTCCTGAGTCTGGGTAGCCATCATTAGCAGCTTCTCAGCTCTACCCTCGCGTTCTGGTTTTTTCCAAGGTCAAGCCCCCTGGTGAACCCCCTTGCTTGATCCTCTGCTGGAGGTTCCTTTACAAGTCTCAGGGCGCTGCTTCCACGGTCCTATACCCACCTACGCTGGTTCCCCACTCAGGGTTTTAGAGCTTTAGCTCGTGGCTGTGTCTGCCTCCACCCACGCCTTAGCTGCTTCTGCGCCCTGCTCCCGCACTCAGATTACGCGTGCGTTCTTTGGCTTATTGGGGTCCCAAATCTTGCTGCTCTCAGGAACAGGCCCTGGAGCTGCCAATGACTCGATGGGTGCCCCAAACTTGCTCTATTTCTTTTTAGCTGGCTTCGGCGCTATAGGTGTTTTTTTTGGAGGGGCTGGGGGTGGAGTGGTTGCTCAGCTCGCGATTTAGTGAGAGCTGTTTCACCCCTTTATAGCATGGAAATGTCCCGATTCCACGTACCTTCCACATTGCACCCTGTTGTGGGGTTCCTCCGTTCGTCTGGACTTGTTTTTATGTCCCCTTGAGGAGTTTTGTGTGTTTTGGTCAGGAGAGGTTAAGAGCTGCTTTTTACTCTGCCGCCATCTTAACCTGGAACCTCAAGCCTTCTTTCTTTATTGAGCTTCTATTGTTCCATTCTAATTTTCAAAGATTCAATTAATTGTGTGTGTGTATGTATATATACACATATACATATTTATATATATGTATGCATATTATTCTACCTTATTTTCTAAATTTTCATTCTTATTCCATTTCTTTTCTCCAGAATTCTCTTTTCATTTATAATTTTGTTTTAAATTTATGGTTTTACTATTTATACTTCTGTAGTTCTTATGACAAAGCCATTTCCCCTCCTACGACTCTCCTTCTAATTATTGTGGAATTATTTCTTGTCAGTTGCCTCTGCTGTCTCTTGAGACACAATATTTATTTATTGAATTTAGAGGGACTTTTTTGTTTACCCTATCTCCAAACTGATGCTCTGAGCTCCTGCTTTTGATTTTGACTTCTCCTAATGTGTTTGCATTCAGGAAATCAGTAGATTTCTGTATTCCCAATCAGAGCTCTATGATCTTTCCATATCACTAGGACATCATTGGTCAGAATACTGTGGTCTTCTTGCCTCCCAGGGTATACTGGAAAGGATACTATGGGCATCTAAGCCCACAGGGGTGTCTCAGCTCGGTGTGTTTTGGTTGTCCATCTCCCCTGTGCCAGTCACAGTCAGGACACTTGATTCTTCCTTAAGGATAAAGCCCTGTCTTGGCTTTTGACTTATTAACGTGAGCCAGTGTTGGCTTCCTTAATTGGAGCTCTCAGAACGCATGTTTTTTTGCATTTTTTTAGACTTGGGTTGCATGAAGAACCTTACTTTTTTCCTCTTTTGGACTTCTTCATCTTTCTTTGATTGGGTTCTTTTTTCTCATCTTTGCTGGGCTATAAAGAGTAAAGCTGAGTTCTTTTGCAACCTCTCACTACACCACCTTATGTTAACTACAACTCTTGTTCTAGATTGGGAATCTGGGACTCATATTGAAACCTATCCTGCCCCTTCCTTTACCTCTTTCATCCTGGGGCCTACAACATATCTAACATCCTTCTAGAGTAAATGAGGGCTATCCTAGATCTTTTAAGAATTGCATAGCTGGGAAAGTCTGGACCAGAACTCCCAGATTATGTCAGTCTATATCAGCTGATTGTCCTTGTTTCATAGACCTGGTGGAATAGCTCTACATGTATGAGTCAATAAGGAGGTTGAAAAGTATTTGTGGGTATGAGAAGACACAGGAAATACATCTATCTAAAACGTGTAAAGTATTTCATTATTCAATTCATATTGATTTTTATGGTAGTACAGAATGTTAACCAAATTTAATGTTAACCAAATTTAAAACCCTATTGTAAAGTCATATTATATAGCTTATCAGTTCAAATTTTTATCTTTCTAAGTTCTAATTATTCTTAACATTCAGAAATGCATTTACTTTTTAAAATATTTGCTGTCAGATTTTAAGACATTAAATAATTTGTTAATTTGACCCTGTCTCTGTTACTGCATCTCATATCACCAGGACTCTGAATTGACTGTCCTCCATGTCTAGAATATACCCTCCTCTACATCTCCATTTCTTGGATTCACTAATTTTCCTTAAGGTTTATTTTAAATACCATATTGAACATGATGGTTTGGGTTTTTTCTTTCTTTTTGGAAATCCAGTCTACTACTTCCTTCCTCCCAAAATTTTATCTTTATTTTGTATATTCCTATATATGCTTATTTTATCTCTCCTTTCCTATACTATAAGCTCAGTGAAGGCAGAGACTATATATGTATTGCTGCATGTATCCTCATTACTTCATACAAATTCTGGCATGTTACTTAATAAATACTTACTAAATTATCGATTGATGAAAATGTAGATCATGTGAAAAGGCTCACAGAATAAATATTTTCATTATAATCCTTATTGTTAGTGCTATTATATTTTACTTTTATATACTGCTTTATGGTTTTCATAGTAGTCATCACAGCCACAACTTGATGAGGTAGGTTGTGCAGCAATTACCACTATCTGATAAATGAGAAAACTATTAAGTCTCTAAGAGGTCAAGTAACTTGTGTTATATTCAACTCCTGGGAAATGGTGGATGTCATCTTGATTGACAAGGGAGGCAGTTGGAGAGATTGGAATGTTCCCAGATACCGTGAGCCAGGGGCAAAGTTGGCTGGCCTGGGAGTATAAATACCCCTAACAACCACCTGGAGAGGTCTTTGATCTTTGGTCTTTGGTCTTTGGTCCTTTGGACTTTGGTCCCTTAGATCTTTAGGTCTCTGAATCTTCCTAGCTCTTTAGGTCTCTTGGTCCCTGGGTGATAAAGGGAGGCTAGGAGGTATGAAGAAGCAGAGGGTGGGCAGGATCTATATATTTCCTGAAGGCTGTGAGAGCTAATACATCACCAAACACTGATAATAAGAAAGCTGAGAGAAAATCACCAACACAGCTTCATCAAGGGCAGTCACTCTCTGGTTTAGCATTGGCCAAGCTGAGCAAGAGGGGTTGTGAAGAACAAAAGCTCCAACTTCTACTAAGTCAATATCCTCCAGCCCTAAGTGATTATAGATTATAGATATTAGATTGACAGGGTTTCCAATCTCCAATCCTTATCCTGATTATCCTTTCCTGATTTAGATTATAGATAGTGTTTAATAAGTACCTTCCTGAGTGGTCTTTATATCTCAACCCTTGGGAAGGGAGCTAACGCAGTCAGATAAACGTGATCCAAGGCTAATCAGAGTCCAATATTAATAATTGATCCAACTCCAGGTGGGACCTGAAAGGGTTACCCATCCACCTAACCTTTCAGGATCCTTCCCTGGGCAACTGTTATTGAAAGGGGAAATTATAATAACTAGCAAGGGTGATTGGGGTTGGTGTTCCCCCATCACCAGCACCTAGGGAGAATACAAAGATACATCCACCTCACTGATATCTATATCTCCCTAGGACTCTCTCTTTATAACACTTGCTCCCTATTACATAGCTAGAAAAGGGAAGAATTAGCTTTTGATGCCAGGCTTTCTGATGCCCAGTCTAATCCTCTTTCTATTACAACATGTTTACTACCTTTCATTTTTTTTTTTTTTGGTGAAACCAAAATATTTTGAAAATGTGGTAAATGCTTTTGTAGTTTGTGCCTAACTAAGGCTGGCCCCTTGGCAGTTTTTTTAAATGAAATTAGCCACTAGTAGGTCATTAAATGATTAACAAAAAGGATTTTACTTAGCTGAAGTATATAAATAATACTCAACAAGAAGACTCAAGGTATACAGCTTTGGTGATCTTGCCCTCCACCGTTCCTCTCTATATATAAATGTGCCTAATCAGTAAGGTAGAGTGTAGGTAACTTTGCTATATCCACCAAGCCCAAAGGGTCTCTACCTCACATTAATGAGCCCTTTAATGCCCTTAAATGACTAGGAAGTTGCATCAATAGCAATTTATCTTGAGTCTTAGTCTCTTGGTTCAATTAACTTCCTTAACTTTTACATAAAGAAGTTGCTAACCTTCATGGAAATGGCAGGGGTTCAAGGAGAGACTGGTATATATTGATGCTATTACAAATACTTAATTCCATTTACCACAGACTCCCTTCTTTATCCCCAATTTTCATATATGAAAACATTTCTTTAATGATCTAGCCCTCTCTAGTACATGACCACTCTCTTTGGGGCTCTAAGACATAATTGAATAAGTTGTGTACTAATATTCTAGTCACCTGGAAGAATAAAAGTCCTGTAAGTATCTGGTTGAACAGTTCTCTCTCCATGTATCTTCATAGAACTGTGTGACTGCAGTTGTCCCAGCTCTGCCAGTAATTAGCTTTGTTACACTGACCCAGTAACTTCATGTCCCTGAGCCCCAGTTTCCTCATCTGTAAAATGAAGAAATTGTACTAAATGATCTCTAAGGTCCCCTTTAGTTACTGATCCTAGATTTTTGGATCACAGATTCTACGACTTCACAGCATAACTTCATTATTGAAATGTTGTGAATCTCCTCTATTGCAAACGACATTCAACTTGGAGTCAGAAGAAACCAGGTTGGAATCCTGCCACTAACACTTTCTAGCTAGCTATGTGCCCTGGACATCTCTGAGCTTCAGTTTCCTCACCTATAAAATGAGAACAGTAATACTTTGAGTGACTACTTCATAGGTTACTGTTGTAATTGTCAAGCGAGATCATGGATATAAAGGACTTTTCAAACCTTAAAGTACAATATAAATGTAGCTGTTATGAAAAAAAACAGATAGTTAAAAAGATGGTGTCTGAGAAAAGAATTTGGATTTCTTGGCCAAACCTGAAAATATCATATAAGTAGGCTCTTTGCCAGGGATGGAGTATACCTAATGAGGGCTAAATATAAATTGATCTGTTCAAGAACGCTTTAAAGTTAAATGGGAAGAGGAGAGAAAACTATTTACATATATTCACTAAGCCAGCCAGAAAACAGCATGTAAAGCAAGAGAATAATATCAATAAAACAGACTTGTAATTTACAGACAATAATGTCCAAGATCCATCAATAAAACCAATGGTAGGGGGCAGCTAGATGACTCAGTGATTTGAGAGCTAGAGACAGGAGGTCCTAGGTTCAAACCTGGCTTCAGATACTTCCTAGATGTCTGATCCTGGGCAAGTCACTTAACCCCCATCACCTAGCACTTACTGCTCTTCTGCCTTAGAATCAATAGATAATATTGATTCTAAGACTAAAGGTAAGGGCTTAAAATAAAATTTTTTAATAAAACCCATGGCTCCAGATGTTTTTCCACCAATGCATTACATATGTCTAATGAACAATGCAAATTAGTCTCCAGGCCAAAGATATAATTTCTACTTCATAAATTAATCAGCCAGACAATAAGCATTTAGTTGGTATTTAGTATGTGTAAAGCATTGTACTAAGCAATAGGCCTACAAAGGCAAAAACATAGTCCCTGCTCTCAAGGGCATTAAAATTATAATCTCATATTATAATGGAGAAGACGACATAAAAATATCTATGTACATATAAGATAATATACAGTGAAAATGGAAGGTTGTTTCTTAAAGAAAGAACTAAATAGTAGTTGAAGTATGGGAAGGCCTCCACTGGAGGCTGTGATTTGAACTGACACTTGAAGGAAGATAGGAAAATTAGGAGTCAGAGGGGAAGAGGAAAAGCATTCCATTCATTGGAGACAGCCAGTATAAATGCACAGTCAGGAGGCAGAGTCTTATGTGAAGAACAGCAAGTACGTCAGTGTAGCTGAATGTATAGAGTGGGACTAAATATGTAAGATGACTGGAAGGACCAGATTGTGAAGAGTTTCACTAAGACTTAATAGAATAGGATTCATGAATTTAATATTTATGGAACACATTTTTTCCAGTAGCAATGTATGACTACGAAAGTTGGACTGTAAGGAAAGGCGAGTGTCAGAGAATCGATGCTTTCAAATTAGAAGATTGGAAAAGACTTTTGAGAGTCCCTTGGACAACAAGGAGACCAAATCAATCAATAAGAAATTAATTCAGACTATTCACTAGAAGGTCAAATACTGAAACTTAAAAAACTTTGGCCACATAATGAAAATATAGGACTCATTGGAAAAGACTTTGATGTTGGGAAAGATTGAAGGCAAAAGAAGGGGATCCAGAGGATGAGGTGGTTAGTGTCATAGAATCAACAAACGTGAAGTTGAACAGACTTTGAGAAAGGGCCTGGAGTGCTATGGAACATGTGGTTACAAAGAATACCACATGATTAAATGACTGAACAACAACAAAAATGATTTTTTCAAGAGGAACAAAATACGTTACACAAGAAGCTGGATAACACAGCATATTTAGATATGTATAAATGAGTAAATCCAGGCCAGAATTTAGATCAAAAAAAGCAAAGCTAGAAAGAAAAGGAGAGTTGTCAAGGGACTACACTAAAAGCAATGTGCACTAAAAGAGGAAATAGGTGAGTTTGGAAAGCAGGTCACAAATGTGGCATGAAGTCATGTTACACCAATGATGAGAGATTTGTTTTCTCTACATCTAGCAGAGTTCTCTTCTGACCAAAAGCAGAATGCTTGGTAAATTACTGATTCAATTTAATGATAATTTCATCCTTCAAGAAGTGAAGAAACAAGATGGAAACAGCTACCTTAGATCTGATTCTGAACAATTGAGCAAGAATAATTTGTTAAAATAGAGATTATGGGAATTTTATAAGGAAGTAGCTACGGTTTATCCTAAAATTCATGACAAAGAAGTGGAGGAAAAATGGGAAAAGTATGATCTGATAATAGTGTGTATGAGTAATACCCTAGATTTTATATATAACCTAGATATTTCAAATGGTTTAGAAGAAGAATACATCGGACATCATGACAGACAATTTAAGAGCAGATATACACAAGAGTGATGGGAGGCTTTCAAAACTGAAATTCCAAATACACAAAGAGAAAAATGTTTGTTTTTTTTTCCTCAGTGTGAAAGTAAAGAGCCAGGTTTTAAAGGGCACTGTGGATGAATAAAGAATTTAATGAGCAGTTGAATTTTTTAAAAACTCCTACCTTCTATCTTTAAATCCATAATAAGTACAGCTAGGAAGTATCTGAGATCAAATTTGAACCCAGGACCTCCCATTTCTGGCCAGCTCTCCATCTACTGAACTACCTGGCTGCCCCTTGTTTAAATGTTTTTAAAGAAACTTGTAGAAAGAGGAGTTGATATACATTGAATACAAAAAACTATTTCTAATCCTGTAAGAGTAGTGTTTGGAAGAAAGTCACCTGAAGGAATTACTGTAAATGCTTTTTTAGCTATGTTAGAGCCATAAAATCATAGAAGGAACAGCTCTGTATATAAGATGATGACAGCGGAAGACAGACAGAATTCAGAATTATTCAATTAAATCTTATATTGCTTTTGTTCATTTGTTTACTCTCCTGACAAGGAAAATGATCTTTGAATTGGGAAGGCTAGAACAAACATGTTTAACAAGAAGTTGAAACCTGAGATAAGTAAGGATATAGCAAGAACTAAGAGTCCTCTTAGCTGCCTGCCCCACTCCTCCCAGGGAGTTTGTCTTCAAAAATCAATCCCAAGGTATTTTTAAAAAACTGATAGATGTAATTAACTAAGCTACTGACAGCTTTTTTTTTTTTTAATCACAGGAGAGGTCAGAGCTCAGTCTATTTTGTACAGAGATTCACTGCAAGTCAGCTGCTCATGACTAGAGAGTTGTACAGTTAGTTATGTAGAATTTAAGTTATTTTATTTAAATTAATTTAATATCATTACATAGAGTTTATGAGAAAGAAGCAAGTTTGTTTCATTGATTCCAACCTACCTCCTCCTTATTTTTATAGGTGAGACACTGAAAAGTGAAATAACGGAGGTGTTATCCAAATTTCCAAAAGCCAAAAGAAAAATACCCACAAAATGGTTGAATAAACCTTGCTGAATTTATAGAGAATTAGTTAATCACAGTCATCAAGGTAGCTAGTTATACTATACCCAAGGGAGGTCAAGTGCCCTACACTTTTTTTAGGAGGGAAGAAAATGGCATTCTGGGAAATTCTGCTTAGTGGCTTAACATCATGGAAATTTCCATCCTTAATGAAGACTGTCCAACCATGCTAATGGAAAGCATCCCTATTTTGTGTGCCTACATTAAATATTCTTTTTTATCCTTGCACTGGCTCATGGAAATTATGTCAGTTGCATCACAGCATTCTGGAAGAAAATCCTAATGTAGACATGCTTACTACCAAGCCATCCAGAAACCAGCTGCCAAATGAATGAGAGCTCCTTAGGGATAATTCTGATTATGCTCCATTCTCTTCCCTTATTTGAATATTCACCTATCCTCCCCTCTTTCTTTTAAACTATATCTCCACAATATTCAATACTCAGTAGTCAGTATAGCATAATAGATAGATTGCAAGACTCAAAGCAGGATTCTTGGGTCTAATCTTCACCCTTAATAATTGTGTGACCCTGATCAAGTCATTTAACTTCAGTTTGCCTTGGATGCTCTCTAGTACTTATCCTCTAAATCAGTGATTCCCAAAGTGGGTGCCACCGCCCCCTGGTGGGTGCTGCAGCAATCCAGGGCGGCAGTGATGGCCACAGGTGCATTTATTTTTCAGAAGAGGAAACTGAAAGAGACAGAATTAAGTGACTTGTCCAGGGTCACACAGATATTAAGTTTCTAAGGCATGATTTGAACACTGGTCTTGCTGACCCTAGACCCAGCATTATACCACCTTATATGTCCTCTGCATAGTCAATAAAAACAGCTAAATTCCTTTCTCCTAAAAGTTATCCTATAAAGGTATGATATTACAAGTTCATTTTCTTATGACCAAATGAAATAACGCAAGATTGGGTCTAACTAGAGAAATGATAAAGTGGTCATAGCAGCTCAATGCTGTTATGTTCATGTTCAACTTGGGAGTCAATAATTCACTCCAGTTCATCACTAACATGTCTTCAGCTAGAAGAGTTCAAATGTTTATTATATGTGAGTCAAGAAGTATTTGTTAAACACTAGCTGTGTGTTAGATATTAGGTAGCAAGATGATACAATGGATAGAGTGCATGCCTGGAGTCAAGAAGACCTAAGTTCAAATCCAGCCTCAGATACGAGCTGTGTGATGTTAAGCAAGTCACTTAGCCCTCTTTGCCTCAGTTTCCTCATCTGAAAAATGAGCTGGAGAAAGAAACAGCAAACCAGTATCTTTGCCAAGAAAACCCTGAATGGGATCACAAAGAGCCAGAAACAAGCAAAACAATAGAACAATATGTTAGATACTGTCCATAGACAAAAGAAAAGGCAAACACAGTCTTTTCACTTTCAAGGAGCTCACATTCTAAAGAGGGAGATATTTAAATAATTACATGCATATACATACACACAGAGACACACATATATGGTTTATAAGTAGATAATATAGGAATGAAGGTTCTAGATGCTAAGGGAACCTGGAAATGCATCTTGCAGAATGTAGAATTTGAACTATCTTAAAGAAAGCCAGGGTAACTAAGAGGCTGGGGTTAAGGGAACAAGAGATTCTAGGCATGAGGGAAACAAGAATATGGGAGATGGAATATTATGTCCAGGGAATTATAAGTAGTGCAGTATAGCATATTGTTGAAAATTTTAAAGCACCATCAACTCAAATGATGAATCCATTAAGTGTCTGCACTTGGCTAAAAACTTGTTCTTTGTTTAAAATTGGATTAAGGGGGGCAGGGAGGAGAATTAGTGATGCTTTATTAAACAGAATCCAGATATGTGTTTTTCTAGAGACCTACTGTCTTCATGCCTAAGAAGGAATAAAGAAATAAAGTGCATGCTATGCACATTATGGGAAATTCAGAACATTAAAAAGTAATTTTTCTCCTCTAATTTAATAATGTGATGAAGTAAATTCTCATTAGGAGTAAATTAGACATCTTTTTGTTGCCAGTAAAATACTGTCAAACTTATTCTGTGTTTACTTCCCCAACTTGCACTTTCTTGGTCAGTTTGGGTCTTCAAATGGAAAACTGTTCACTCAAGTTCAAGAGATAATACTTTGGAGGGTGGGGCGGGGAGAAAGAAGAGAGAAGTAAAATTCCATTTTTCTTATAACTCTCAAGCCCCTGTCAATGTGCATATCAATTACCATAAGGCAGTGAATTTATTTAGCACTATAGAAAGACAATTACACATAAACCCTTGTGTTCAAATCTGGCCTCAGAAACTTCCTAGCTGTGTAACCCTGGGAAAGTCACTTAACCCCCATTGTCTAGCCCTTACCACTCTTCTGCCTTGAAACCTATACTTTGTACTGATTCTAAGGTAAGGGGTGGGGGTGGGGGAAGGCATTTACTCATATTGCATGACAATAACCATACTAATGAAATATTTCCCCTCTAAACCTTTGGTACATTCTCCCATAAATAGATGAAAAGCCTATTATGGGAAGAGGTGAAAGAAACAATTTATAGCAATAATGAGGCCACAGATGTGACCAAAGCTACTGACAGCTCTAGAACCATAGAGCCTCTATAGCTATATCCTTTCTTTATTTGGAGAGGTTCACTGAGGGGCAAACATCAATATTGTTGATTGACAAATCATTATCCTGCTAGGCTGTGCTGGATCTCCATAGATCATAGTGTCTTAGATAAACATGTGGTTCAATTTGATTTGTTCCTTAAAAGGAGTAGATCCTCTGTTGGACAAGAAAGTCCAATGGACTCCCTGGGCTAAATCTTCAGAATGCAAATATAATCTCCAGAATTAATCTCAAAATTAGCTGGGTGCTTCTGTGCTGTCAACTCTAGGTTGCTTTCAAAAAGACAGAGAACCTTAGTCTAGGACTAGCTTGGGATTTTCACTTCCCAGGAAATAAAAGGAAAAGGGATAATAACCTCTCCTATTCAGTACTTCTGCCTAGTTCTGATCTAGATTTCCTAGATAAGAGACTTCACTTTAATTGATAGTGACCATTTAATACATATTCCAAATTCCTCTTGCAAATTAGAGGGAAAGGTATTGCTGACAGTCAATAGAGTAAATTCATTGTCTCTTCTGTTCTTTTTATATGTAGTTAAACTACTCAACACCAGTTTTGCAAAATGTGAAATATTTCATTTAACAGGAAAAAAACCTTACCCTTATATTTTATTGTCTAGATTTTTGTACCTCATGACCTTCTACTTTGCTGATGTCTAAGTGGGACATGCTCTTAAAGTACTCCTTTTTACAGCTAAGTACAGTAATTCTATTAATAATAATTCTTATTTGTATAGCATTTTTTAAGTTTGAGGATCCTCAGGGAAAGCAGACAGCTGTCTTCACAGCTGTCAGAATGCTTTAATTATAAAAAAAAATTATGCTGATGATTAAGCATGGTCAGTGAGGCTACAATATTAAACCTCTGGCATGGAGCTATTATTAAATAAGGGAAATAGAACCTGTATGTGTTTGTCATGGAGCTTATCATGGTTATTAAGAAAGAGAAGTAAATTAAACTGATAGAGTTTATAATGTGGATTAGTTTGACTGTTTACACAGAATAGCATACTGGGGGATAAATGGGAGGAAGAAAGGGCATCCAAGCATAAGTCTTTAGAATCAGTGCCCTGTTTAGAATGAGAGGAAAGACAATCAATCACTAATGCTTAAAGTCAATATCCTATCAGTTGTGTGAAGAAAGGGTTCTAGGACTATGGCAAGAAGCCCAATTACGTCCAAATGCCAGTCTCTAAAAAGGATTTTCAGGATTGTGATAATGAAGATCTAGAGAGAGGTAAATATAATTGGCTCAGCCTTTTGACTCAGTAGTCTCTTCACGGGAAGAGAATGTTCAGAGAAACCAAAGAACAGAGATTCCAGAGTCAGTCTTTGTCAGGGAAGGGAATTAAGAGAGATGGGACCAATGTAACAGTATTTGTCAATTACAGGTTTCTAAGATTAAGCAAAAGATTTTATAATTAGAAATTTCACTGCCCTCATCTCCCTTTCTTCTTTGGAGACATGGGCAATTGTAGAGATAGATTACTTCATTTACTATCACTCAACTGATATTCTGGTTTATTTTACTAAACTTTTTTCTCCCTTTTTCTTTTTTTTTTATCCCTTGTTATAAAGAGTAGCTTTATAGGGAGAAGGGAAAAGGATTTATTGAGGAAGGAAAGTGATACAGAACATATCAAATGAGGTATTTATAAAAAAAAGTACTTAGTATAGTTCCTGACACATAGAAGATGCTATATGAAAGTTTGTTCCCTTCTCTATATCAATAAAAATTGTTTTTAATAGTTATTGTTGTTAAATATACAGATATCTCTTCCACATCAGGACTTTTCTGATCACAGTTTCAACATATCACTGCCTTTTATCAAGATGTAGTTACCTTCCTTATCTCTTTTAATCAAATCTATTTTTGCTTTAGCTTTGTCTGAGATCATTATTGCTACTCCTGCTATCTTTGTCTCAGTTGAAGCCTAACAGATTGTGCTCCAAGTCTCTTTCCTTTACTCTGTGTGTGTCTACCTGCCTCAAAAGTGTTTCTTGTAAACAAAAAATGGTAGGATTCTGGTTTTTAATCCATTCTGTTATCTGCTTCCACTTTATGGCTGAGTTCATCCCACTTACATTCACAGTTATGATTACGCTCTGTGTATTCCCCTCCATTTTGATTTCCTCTTTTAATCTTAATCTTTCTCCTTTCACTCTTTCCCTATACTCCAGGGTTTTGCTTTTAATCACTCTCCCCTTCCCACTCCCTTATACTAGTCCCCTTCCTATGACCTTCATTCTATTTGCCCTCCTACTTCTCTATAGGCTTTTTAAATCACCCTCCCCCCAAATTCTCCCTCCCTTATATTAATCCCTTCCCTACAATCCTTATTCACCTTCTATTTCTCAAAAGGTTAAGATAGGATAATAAACCCTGATGAGCCTAGTTGTTCTTCCCTTTCTGAACCAATTCCAATAAGAATAAGGTCTAACTTTAATTACCCATCGTCACCCTTATCCTCCCCTCCATTGTATCTCTGTCCCTGCCCCTCTTTATACGATATAATTTATTCCATTTTACTTCTCTTTTCCCATTTATCTTAGTACAATCCTCTTTTTCTCCTATAGTTTTTTAATATATCATTCTAAATAGCTTACTACCACACTCTATCTATGCATACTTCTTTTAACTACTATGATAATGATAACAATTTTAAGAGTTACACATAGCATCTTTCCATATCAGAATATAAACAATTTAATCTTATTAAAGACCTTAAATTTTTTTCTTTTACTTATTTACCTTTTTAAGCTTCTCTTGAACTTTCTATTTGAACATCAAATTTTCTGTTTAAGTCTGGTCTTTTCTTCAAGAATGCTTGGAAATATTCTATTTTATCAAATGACCATACCTTCCCCTCAAAGAATATAGTCATTCTATATGGGTATGTGATTCTTGATAGTAAAGCTAGGACCCTTGCCTTCCAGAATATCATATCCCAAGCCTTCTGGTCTTTCAATGTGGAAGCCAGATCCTATGTAATCCTGATTGGGGCTCCATGATATCTGAATTATTTCTTTCTGGCTGCTTGCAATATTTTCTCCTTGACCTAGAAGCTCTTGAAGTTGGCTATAACATTACTGGGAGTTGTCATTTGGGGATTTATTGCAGACTGTGATCTGTGGATTCTTTAAATCTCTATTTTATTCTTTTGTTCAAGAATACCAGGGCAGTTTTCTTGGATAACTTCTTATAACATGATGTCTAAGTTTTGGGAGGTTTTTTGGTCATGACTTTCAGGTTTTCCAGTACTTCTTAAATTGTCTCTCTTGGATCCATTTTCCAGGTCAGTTGTTTTTTCAATAAGATATTTCATATTTGCTTCTATTTTTTCATTCTTTTAATTTTGTTTTGTTGTTTCTTGATGTCTTCTTAAGACATTAGCTTCTATTTGCCCAATGCTCAATTTAAAAGACTGAATTTTTTTCATGACCTTTTGATCCTCCTTTTCCTTTTGGTCCACTCAACTTTTCATGGAACTCTTTTCTTCTTCTTCTTCTTTTTTGTGCCTCTTTTCCCAGTGTTTTTCCACTTGTGTTTTTAAAAATACCTTTTTCTGCATTCAATTTTTGTGCTTCTTTTTCCAATTGACCAATTTTGCTTTTTAAGCTTTTATTTTATTTTTGTATTACTTTTATTTTTCCCATTTTTTTCTCATTTTTCTTCAGTCTTATTTGATTTTTGAATTATTTTTTGAGTTTTTCCAGAGCTTGAGACCAATTCCTCATTTTGTTTCTGTTTTTTGTTTGTTTGTTTGTTTTAAATTTTGCATGTATTCACTTGGATCTCACCATCTCCTGTTGGTTCTGTTCATTGTTCTTTTTCCCCACTGAAATTTTTGAGGGGCAAGTGTTTTTTTGTTTCTTTGTTTGTTTGTTTGGGGGTTTTTTCCTACTCTTTGTTCATTTTTCCACCTATAGACTTGAAAATCTGCATGTTACTGGCCAATTCTGTTTTAGCTTCTTGATTCCAGGGTTTTGCCCTGGGGCTGTCTTCACTGTTGCCATGGACAATTGAGAGCACCCACTGCTACAGGCCTCTGATCCTTACTGCTAGGGCCTTCAAGGGGTGGGTCTGAGGTATATTCTTTTGTCAGTGTAGCCTGAGACCCTGGATCCCAAAGTTGCCTATACCCTGATTCTGAGTCTGACAAGGTAGCTGTGAGGTTAGTTAGGCAGTACTTCTCTGTGTGCCATTTTGCTTCCAGTTTCCCCCTTTTATTATGGAAAACAGCTCTCTCTGCCTACCTTTCATGTTATTTTCTGTGGGAGAGCTCCCTCATTCATCCTGCTTTGACTATTGTCTTTTTGAAGCACCTTTTAAAGATCAGTTTGGAAGGATAGTTAGAGTGGTTATAGGCTTTCACTGCTAGTAAACCACCATCTTGGCTCTGCCTCTCCTGGACTTCTTGATAGTACCTTCCACAGCCAGGTTATTTTATCATTATGTAAAGGAACATTTCTTCCAGAAGAGTTGTTCAACAAAGAATCACAGTGATAATTAACCATACCTTGGTGATCTAATTTTTTATGTAGCTTCCAAAAGTACTTTCACAGAATTATGGGATTTTAAAGATTTAAAGGACTTTAGAGGCTTTATTCAAGCCCCACATTTTAACTTTAAGGAAACCAGTAATTAGTATGAATCAAAACAGAATTAGGGTTCCTGGTCCAGCCTTCTCTTTTGTTGCCTCTCCAACTTAGAATATTCATTTCTTCCCAAAGAAAAATGTTTATATTGGGCGAATCAGATTCAAAATTACCCAGGCATTTTAAGTCAAGGAAGATGAAAGTAGAGAGTAGGGAATTAAAGGACATTAGGTAATTTTGCCTACAGAAAGACAAGTTGATAGCAACATACTATTAATTTAGAATCTTTGGAAATGGACAGACAATACATGATCATTTTTACTAAATGTTAAGCTTAATTAATGAATTATAGAATTATAAAATATTACATGAAAATATCGAATCCACAATATTTAATACCAAAACATATTTTTAAATGTAAGCATAAAAGTTGAATTTTGAAATTTAAAAATGGTTTCATTATACCTAAACTTACCAGAATTGAACTAGGATGAAAAAGTATTGACTTTTGTAATTCCTCATTACCAAGGTCCTATTCAGATATATAAATATAATTGAACAAATTCAGTTGGTATTAGGCAGAATCAGAATACACTCCCATTTCTTTATAAAAATAATAATAATAGCTAGGATTTTTATATATCATCTACTATGGGCCAGGCAATGTGCTAAGTACTTTACAAATACTTTCTTATTTGATCCTCCCAACAAACCTGAGAAGTAGGGGTTCTTATTATCCTCATTTGATAGTTGAGGTAATTGAGACAAAGAGAGGTAAAGTGACTTGCCCTGGCACATGACTTCTAAATATCTGAGATTAGATTGAACTCAGCTCTTCCTAACTCTAGCTAAAATCTCTACCCATTGTACTACCAGTAGCCTCTCTAATTTAATTTTAAAAAAAAAGCATTATTATCCATCTTAGAGTCAATACTGAGTATAGATTCCAAGGCAGAAGAGTGATAAGGATGAGGTAATTGGGGTTAAGTCACCTGATCAGAGTCACGTAGCTAGCCGTCTCCGGGCCCACTATCCACCGAGCCACCCTGCTAAAACCTCTTTCCTTTTGTTTTAAACATTCCTGTATAGGTGTATTTTATAGGATTATTACAAATATAATAATAACTCTTCCTGAGAAAAAACATATATCTTATATGTTAAAAAAAAGGCACCATGATATAGCAGGGTCAGAAAAAATTATGTTCATTTCCTGCTTCTGATATTTACTATCTGACTAGCTTTAGGCAAAGCATTTTACCACTGAACCTGTTTCATCAGTGAACTTGGTTTAATTATAGCAATAACTGTTAGAGTACCTGGAAGGATTAAGTGTGAGGATCAAAAGACATGATCTATGTCAAGAGCTTTGCAAATTTTTACCCTCTACGTAATGGAAATTACCTTTGTTATTATTATTTGAAGCCTTCATTTTTTTTTAGCCATCAGCTTTTGTTATACTTTTAACAATAACAAATCCCTCAAGGTATCTTGAAAATTTAGTTCTTGCCATGATTTGTCACAGGGCCTCCTTTTACTTGTACATACATACAAAGTGGTCATATACATTCTGGATAATTTACCTCCTTGACCTGAGAATAATAAATATTTTTATGAAGTATATTTTCTTTAAGTAAAGGAATTAGCCAAATAGTATGCTGAAAGCTGCTTCAAACTGTGATATCTTCAAACAAGATTTACACAAGTGTTTTCCTTCCTAGCACTGAAATAAATGAAAGCATCCTGTATCATAATATCAGACTTGGAAGATCAATACAGCACAATTACCTATGTGCACAGTCTTTTGAATGTTTTGCATCTATGCATAAGTCTATGAGGATTAAGTTTTTGAAGAAGGCATATAGGAAACAGTTTGATGAAGGATACTCTTAATATGGTGAAAATAGACATCCCAGAGGATTAGTAGCCTTTTTTAAAACCAAAGTTGTGTGAAGTATGGTATTATCTTGTAGAAAAATGAATTCACCATTTCAGATAAATTGAGCAAACATCAACTAATATGTGCCAGATACTATCCTAGAAGTTCAAAATATAAAGACAAAAATGATGTTCATGTTAGGTTGTTTCATAATTTCTTGCTTGCCTTTCTTCAAAAGTTTTAGGCAAATGTTCATAGGACCAAAGATTTAGAGTCAATCATTTCACAGATGAAGAAACTGAGGCCCACGGAGATTAAGTTATTTGACTGGACCATTACAATAGTTTGTTTGTTGATTTCTCCTCTCTTCAAAACATCTCCCACTCAATTATCAAAGTGATCATCCTTCAGCACACATCTGTCCACATAACCACCTGCCCCCAGTGTAAACAGCTTTAGTGGCTCCATATTACCTCTAAGATCAAATATAAAATCCTCAGTTTGACTTTTAAAGTTCTTGATAATCTCAACCCTTTCTACATTTCCAGTTTTCTTAGATTTTGCTTTTCTCTGTGTGCTTTATGATCCAATAACACTGGATCTTATATAAATATAAACTTGTATTTTGATTGATTTTCTCTCATGCCTAAAATTATCTTCCTCTTTTCTCTGCCTCCTGGCTCCCCCATTTTCTACAATTAGCCTTTCCCATGGTGGCTCAGTGGGTAAAGTGTTTGCCTACAGATGGGAAGTTCTTGGTTCAAATATGGCCTCAGACACTTCCTAGCTATGTGGCCCTGGACAAGTCACCTGACTCCAATTGCCTAGCCCTTATCATTCTTTCATTCTACCTTGGAATTTATATTTAGTATCAATTCTTAGAGTGATGGTAAGTGTTTAAAAATAAGTCTTTCCTAGTCCTCTTTAATGCTACTGCCATTTCTTTGAAATGATATTTAATTTATCCAGCATATATTTTGTTTTTGTCTCCCTCATCCAATTGTGAGTTCATTGAGTATAGGGCTTTTTTCATTTAACTGAAACTTTTTTATGTTTTCTCATTTCATTTATACCAAAAATGTCAAAAATGGAAGTGATTTATTTCATCTAATAATATATGCACTCATTTGACATTGAACAAAGGTAGTCCATTAAGAGTGCCACCTCTTTAATATTAATGATTGTAAGTCTTAGAACTGTACCATTCTTACTATCTTCTACCTTTGCTAGAATGACCTTCGAGAATCCCCTCTGACTTCCATTTCATGATAAAAGGACCAAAGGAAAATTGACCAACAACCAGTTAGGAATAGAACTGGATTGAAATTTAATTTTGCTTATTTCACATAAAGGATAGAGATAACTGCTAATGGAACTCAAAGGCTCGGGATACCCAACCCTCCACACTCTGTACCTATCTCTGTGATTGTGTATTGAGTTTTTTGCTGGGGAAATCCAACTTTCAGCAGAGGTCCCCATCTCTCAGATCCACTGATCATCAATTCATCAAACCTTTAGTGGTAATCACAAGTTCTCCCAAAAAGGGAAAAAGTTTTTAAATTTCAGTTTTAAATTTCAGCGTTCAAATATGATTTGAGTCTAGAGTATATCCTTTATTCCCACAAAGAAAAGGGAATGTTAAGCACAAAAAAAATCATAACTTGAACTAGAAAATGATTAGAGCAGAGTTCAGTAATTTACCACTATTAACATGTAAGTTGAGAGGCTAGCATTCAAGACTTGCTGAGACATAAAATGCTTTATGCAAGGCTTCTAATTAGCCATTTCACATTAGCACAGTCTGACCAAATGCCAGTCTCAATCTTCTTTCTAGTGGTCTTTTCTTTTTGATGCTTACTCTTCCAAAGACAAAAGCCCATTCTTTCCACTACTTCAGCACTCTCCTGGTAACATTTGAAATACATGATGAATGAACTTTCTCCTACATCAGCAACTATTATCTCAAGGAGATCCCACTGCTGGTGGAAGAAATTACTGCTATGATAGCAGGCCTCCAGGTCTTTTTGAGTTCTCACTAGGCTATGTACCAAAGGAAAGAAAAATCAAAAGTGAGGCAGCCTATCTCAGGTACTGGCTTACTTGGGCAGGACATATTCAGAGTTTGTAACTGGGTTGTTAGATACTCAGGTACTTCTTGACCCACAGGATACCTCAAAGAGTCTGGAGGCAAGATGTAAAAGCCTGAACCTAAGGGTGAGTCACCCACTTAGTATAGTCTTAGAATTCTGGCTTTTCAGCCATTTAGGGAGCTCAGCTGGATTTCTACCTTCATTCCTCCAACTCTCCACTTTCAACTAAGTACTTAAACAAAACAAAACCAAAAAACCCATCTCTACATATATTTCTAATTCTACTGGCATTTTACTTCAACTAAAATGAGTAGTCACTGATTACTTGCTATGGAAAACATATTTTGCTAGGTATTGAGGATTCAAAGACAAAAAAATGAAACTGTCCTGCTCTCAATGAGCTTATATTCTATTGAGGAGATGCAGCATATACACAGAGAAGCAAATGCAAATAAAACTAAAAGAGAGATTCAAAACAAAAACAGGGTGTCCTGAAACTTCCTGGTCATTCCATATTTCCTTGTAAAATTAGCATACAGCAAGATTATCCATAGGGTGCCTTAAAGAATAGTAATTAGCTATTGTTTGCACCAGGAGTAGAGCAATAACATGCCAGTTGTCAATTAACTATGCATCATAATCTTCAGTGTAGTCAAAACATCATCATATGAAGCCTACTTTATATAATGCCTCCTGATGGTCCCCTTCCTGAAATATTTACTGTTATTTCTCTAACTATCCTAACATTTTCAAGGGAGAACAATTATGCCACAGGTAGCCTCTGAAGGTCTACATGATTTGAAGCTGAGAAACTGTTGCTTTCAAATGACACTTGTTTTATCTTAGAGAAAAAAGCAACTAGAGTCTTAGTCATGCCTTCTTGCACAAGACAAACAAATTCTTTAGGAAACACAGATGCTTATGTTGCATTTTAGTCTAATATTAAATGACATGAAATCAGAAGATGTCAGAGCAGGAATGGATCTTAAAGATCATTTAGTCCAATATTCTTATGTCACAAATAATCAAATAAGGGCAAATAAGGACAATGAAGCCTAGAGAAGGGATGTGGCTTATCCAAGTTCATACAGCTGTTAGGCAGAGTCAGACCTGAAACAAATTCCTGATTCATTTTCTGTTATGTCACTATCCCTTTCACATTACTAAAGATATTAATCATATCTCAAAACATATTATGATCTTGAGAATGACCTCACAAAAATCTCTAATATCTGTCCAGCTGTCCTTTGCTGAATCCCACAGAGAACACCTTGACCATAGTTAAGTATCATGTGCATACCTGCTAAACATCTTCTACGTGGGTACAAGGATATAGAATCAGTCCTGACCTTGGTTGCATTACCAAGTTACACAGACTGCAGGAATTTATTATAATTCCTACAAAAGCAAAATAGCCCATTGCTGCAATAAAATTAAATAAATTAATTCAAAGAGACTTACACTGAATGTATGTATAAACATTTGTATATAAATATATGTATATTTGTATGCGTAAAGTTAAACTCAGAGGAAATGCTTTGGAGGGTTTTGGAGATATTGATAACCTTTGCTTTTTATATCACCCTAATTTCAGAATACAGCTTTTGCCTTTTCTATTCCCAATCAACCAATTCTTGTAAAAAGAGAGAGGAGAAAAAAAGCAATTAGGCATAAATATAATCAACCAAACATGGCAAGATATCAAAGCAGGAATGAAATCTTCAAGATACAAAATTCTCTATATATATAGTCTCCTGTTTTTTCAAAGAAACAAAAGAAATATATTTTTTCATTTCTTCTCTGGGGCCAGGCTACTTCATTATAATTATATGGTTTCATTTGTGATTGTTGCTCCATTCAAATTTTCCTAGTAACTATGTAAATTGTTTTTCTGGTTTTACTTACTTTACTTATGTCTGTTCATAAAAGGCCTCTCTTCCCTACCACCCACCAACCATCCCTCCAAAAAATTAAAAAGCAAAAGGAGAACAAAATTAAATGCTTTTAATAAATATGTACTGCCAAGCAAAGCAAATTCCCTTGATGGTCATGGCCAAAAATGTATGTCTGGTTCTATATCTTGTTTCCAGCACCTTTTTCTTAAAAGTCAAGGTAGCTGGCCTCAGACACTTCCCAGCTGTGTGACCCTGGGCAAGTCACTTGACCCCCATTGCCTACTCTTACCACTCTTCTGCCTTGGAGCCAATACACAGTATTGACTCCAAGACAGAAGGTAAGGGTTTAAAAAAAAAAAAAGTCAAGGTAGCATGAGAGACCTTGAATTGTAGTTCATCACTGGGTTGAGGACTTAATTTTTTTCCTTGGGTTTTTTTTAATGTTGCTGCTCTTATTTAAGTTAAAAAGTCAGGGAAAATAGCGTACTCTAGTACGATGATGGCAAACCTATGACACACATGTCAGCACTGACACGCATAGCCATTTTCGATGACACACGGCCGCATGCAGCTACAGACAGAGAAACATGCCGAGGATGAAACATTTGCTGTAGTGTAGTGTAGACACTCTGTGCACTATAGATGACAATTCTACTGATATTTAATTTACCTATTTCGGTTTATTAAATTTATATTATAATCATACATTTTTGTTATTTAAACTATAAATATCATGAAATTATGTTTTTTTTTTCCTCGAAGTGACACACCACCAAAATTATGCTCGTTTTTTGGGCAAATTTTGACACATCAAGTTCAAAAGGTTGCCCATCACTGCTCTAGTACCTCTACCAACATACTTCATAATCTCTTTAAATCTTAGTAAACAATCCTTGAAAAGTGATCTAGCCAAAATAATTCATCTCCTTGTCACAAACCTGTCATGGGCCTCTATAAAGTTAGCTGGGGTGCTCTGTTAACAATAGATGTACTCTTTGGTAAACCTGTGTTACAACTCCCAAATTACAGAATAGTAAACTGTGGCTCAGGAAAAGTTGATTTAAGAACTAAAAGTGATCTTAAATTAATCTGGTCCAATTCCTTAATTTTACAGCAAAAGAAAATGAGAGGTTTAATGATTTACCCAGTGTCACACAGCTAGTAAATGAGTGGCCCAAGACTGAAACCAGATCCCTAACTTCAAATTGAATGTTCTATGCCACACTGTACTAAAGGACATCTTTGATTCTATGGCAAGTTTACTAATGGAAAGGAGCATTATACAAAAAAGTATATTTCTAATCACAGGATCCAGTTTCAATTATTAGCTGTACCTTACTACTTAACTACTCTTAGCAACTACTCATGTGATCTCCAACAGGTCTCTAAAACACGTAGTAGCACTTTCTTTTGTTATGTAGCTTTCAGCCTTAGATCTATGATTCTACAATGTCAATATTGTTTCATTTATTGTTTTGTGTCTACATGTTCTGGCACATAGTTGATACACTAGTCCATTACTAATATTATTACTATTTATCATTTTTGGTGTATTAATAATCTTAATTGGTTCATCACACTATTAATCAAAACTCAGAAATTAAGAGCTGAAATACTGTAGAAAATAAGTATATAAAATTTTGAACCCAAAGTAAAACTGAAAAATATACTTCCTTCCATTTTTCTGGAGGTGGATGCCCACAGATATGAAACATACTATATATTTTTCAGATATGGTTGATGCATTTGTTTTGCTGAGGTATTTTTTTTTCATTCTTTTTAAATCTTCATTATGAGAAATGGCTTTCTGTAAGAAGAAATTTAATTAAGCAGCTTTTAATCACTTATAAGAATTCTTCTATAATAGTGTGATAAGCTCTAATTGTGTGATTTAAATAAGATATAATAGGAATAGTATTAAAAGCATCTGCAGGGGCAGCTGGGTAGCTCAGTGGAGTGAGAGTCAGGCCTAGAGACAGGAGGTCCTAGGTTCAAACCCGGCCTCAGCCACTTCCCAGCAAGTCACTTGACCCCCATTGCCCACCCTTACCAATCTTCCACCTATGAGACAATACACCGAAGTACAAGGGTTTAAAAAAAAATTAAAAAAATAAAAATAAAAAAAAATAAAAAAAAAAAGCATCTGCAATTTCTATATATTTCCCCTTATTTTGTCACATGCTCTAGAAGTTATGATAGAAGGAAAGGTCCCTAGCCTAGTCTAACAATGTCATAACCAAGTCACCCAAGAAGAAAAAGGAGAAAAGGGGAGATATCCTGGTCATAACCTATATTACTATAGTTTATTATTAAAAAAGACCATTTCATCAACTTGTTCAGTACCCCAGTCCTGAACATGGCCAGAACCTATGTTCTGAATGCCTGATCCTATTCATAACATCTGCTGAGTCAATGCCCATGATTATAAAATATATGTAATCTAGAAACTGGATAACTCAGTCTACTCACACAGGGAGTAGCCATAAGCCCTTGGCTTGTGTATTTTGTGCTCACAAAATAGTAAGATCTTTGACTCAGAAATTCAGCCCAAGTCTTTTTATTTCTTTCATTTCTGAGTAGAAGACGGGAAGAGATATATCTGGAAAAAATATTATGTAAAAACAAAAAGCATCAATAAATGTAAGACAACTTTAATACATTATCAAAAATCAGAATGGAGAAAAGAGATAGAAATTTTCCCTTAAGTACTCTTCTAATTGATCGTCATCTTTGTCATTATCACTTTTGTCAGCTCCTCAATTTTAGAGTATAATACAGAACCATTCTGAAAACTCAGAATGGGATTTTCTGACATGTAGAGTTATGTAGCAAAATGAATTTTACAACTTAAAAGTGTTTAAGAAGTTGAGGCATATAGGAAAGAAGACAAAGAATAAAACTGAATTCTGAAATGGAAAACTGGAGAAGAAAGGGGGTAGAAAATTATTTGTTGGAAAGCTACTGTTTTTGGAAGTTCTATGGTAAGCTAGGCAAACTCCATAGGTGAAATTCATTCCAATAATTCTGGGAAGCAATTCAGAATTTTGCCATGGAAGAATACTTTCTTTCATGTAAATAATAGTGTGCTTCAGTTTCATATCTTTAAAGATAATACTGTTGCCCATAGGATTTTCATAGTCTGAGACATCTAATGATACTATTGAGAGAAACTGGAGTTTCTATGTGCTACTATGCAAGTGGTAGATACTTTGGGAATTTTGCTGATCTAATGTATGGTTTCAAATCGGTTTTTGCTTCTTTTCCTCTCTATATCCTTTTCAGTAGAAACTGAATCCCCTAGCTAAAAAATGATAGTGTCTGAACACCTGGCAATTACCAAATTGCTACTTTTGCAAACTGTTGTCATTAAGGTGTTCTGGATATTTTGATAGCAGGCTAGAGGCTATTTTAAGGAGAGAATATCCTGAGCTATCATTTCTTGGTTTGATGTGTCATGTAAACAGCTTTTGAGGCTTCTTGGGAAAGGTCACACAGTTCATTTTCCCTGTCTTAAAGCAAAACCATTCCTGAAACTTGCCATAGAAATAAATGTCCATGCATTTCTTAAAAGATCTTCAGAGAAAGCAGTCCTTGCAGTTTCTCTCCATCACCTAGCAGTGTTTAACAGATCTCTTCAATTTTTTCCTGAGGCTCACCAAATGCCCTTATGCTACAGCTTAAACTCTTTGAAGTAAGCACACTGACTAAAATACTCTTGAGTATTTTGCAACTCCCTTATTAATTCTTGGGTCACTTTTCCCTCTGTTTTTTTTTTTTTATTTTCCTTACTCTCCTAGGGCCTAGTATGATCTGTTGGCTTAGATATGGAAGGAGAGGCCTGTTCATGGTTAATGTATTCCTATCCTGCTTTGTTTGGTAAAAGACTCCCCAATGATTTGCTAAGGATACTTATTATATCTGAGTTCCGCTGAAGGACATTTTTAACACACTCATATTAGCCCTTTACCTTCAAGCAAGGTAGAAGAAACTGGATGCTAAGTAGCTTACCTAGTGTCAGTTCCTTTTCTCAAGATCTGAAATTCCCTGGCCCTCTTTGCTTCATGAAATATCCTTGATCCTTTTGGGTTTGTTTGTTTGTTTGTTTGAAAAAATGCTTACCCTTACCAGTGTCCTTTGTCAAAACTCCTTAGTTCTACCCTTCTAAAGTGCACTTCTTCACTAACATACCTGCCTGTGACTATACTGTCAAAAGAGGGGGAAAAATGAATACTTAGGATCAAAGGCAATGGGAGACATGGAACTCTGCTAAATTACAATATTTTTGTTGTCTTATTTTTACTGAAATCTGTTCAGTGTGCTGAGGAACATGACAATAACCTCTAGTTGCATATGTACTAAAATATATATTTAAGTCCCCATCCCCAGTAACAAAATTTGTTGAATGCTTTGAAATAGATGCTGAACTAGATCTTGACAGTAGAAAGAGGCCTAAGAAATAACCTCTGCAAAATAAAATAAAATAAAATATTCTTTCCCCTCTAGCTAGGAAAATAGTATATCCATATAACAGTATGATGAAGCATAGAGAGAGGGAATCAGACTGAACTTTTGATTTCACTGGTATATTGAACTTCCAAATGAGTAAGCTCCGTCTATCAATGAGATTAATACCTTCTCTGCCATTTACAGAACTAGAATACTGAGACATTAAGTGACTTGCTCAGTCATACAAACAGTAAAAGTCAGGGATTAGAACCCTTTCTGTCCATTATAATATACTGCCACTTATAATAAATGTATTGAAATAAAATTCCTAAGAGGCAAGAGAAGTCACAGAGAATGGAATGTCCAAGAAGAATTCCTAGAACTTGAGGAAGATCTAGAAGGAAAGATAAGACTTAGTAGGAGGAGACAATAGATATTATTGACTAAAAATTAACTAAAATTGACTAAAAATTAAGAATGATATTAAGAGGCAGCAAGTGGTATAGTGAATAGAGCATCAGTCCTGGAGGCAGGAAGACTTGAGTTCAAATATGGCCTCAGACACTTAGCTTAACATTTGCTTCAATTTCCTCATCTGTAAAATGAGCTGGAAAAGGAAATGCCAAACCATTCCAGTATCTTTGCCAAGAGAACCTAAAAAGAGGTCATGAAGAGTTGGATATGATGACAAAGGACTCAGCAACAACATGAGTCTAGGTTGGAAAGGAAGGTCAGGTGGGATTAAAAACAAATTGTTATTGTTGTTGTCCATTCATTTAGTCAGGTCCAACTTTCCATGACCCCTCGGAACATCGTATGCTACTCCCTTCTGGTCAATGGGGTTTTTTTTTCCAGTGGATTTGTCAGAATTCTCCATTATGACCTGTCTGTCTTTGTTAGTTCAATGTTTCACTGAGCTACGCAAGCCCTCCACCATAGCAAGGCAATGATCCAGGATTCCTGAATGAAATCATGAATCATAACACAGAGATGGATAATAATGCCATATCAAGAAGTGCAAAAATTATCCTGAAATCCCTAATAATACCCCAACCCCTTTTTGTTAGTAGATGAGTGTGACATGTACTTTAATGAGAAGACTGAGGTCATCTAGTGTGATCTACTTCTCTGCCTCTTGTCTATTCCTCAACTCCAATTTGTCATCATCCACACATTCATTCAGGAGCAGCTAGGTGGTACAGTGGAGAGAGCACCCAGGTCTAGACAGGAAGATTTGAATTTAAATTTAGACTCAGGCACTTACTAGCTGTCTGACCCTGGAAAAATCACTTAACTCTGCCTCATTTTCCTCATCTGTACAACGAGCCAGAGAAAGAAATGGCAAATCAGATCTTTGCCAAGAAAATTCCAAATGGCATCAGGAAGAATCAGATATGACTGAAACATCACTCTCTCTCACTCCCTTTGGTCTTGGGACTTGGTCTTTCTACTTGTCTCTGCTGCCATATACATACATCCCAGTTTTCCCCTAAATCCTATCCCCTCTTATCTTCTCTAGAACATTGTATCATTAATCACTTCCCACGTCCCCTTTGCCTTCAATATTTCCACTGCTATTGACTACTATCTGAGGAGCTAGGATAGCTGAGTGACATAGTGGAAAGAATATTGGACCCGTAATCATGAAAACAAGTTTATATCCGGCCTCAGACACTTAACTGTATGATCCTAAACAAGTCACTTAATCTTTATTTGCATCAGTTTTCTCATCTGTAAAGTGGGGTTAATAATAACACTCATCTCCTAGGGTTTTTGAGAGGTTTAAATGGTAATAATTGTAAAGTGCCTACCACAGTGCACATAATAGGCACTGTATAAATGTTAGCTATTATCTACAATCATGCTTAGTTGTGTGTGTGCGAGAGAGAGAGAGAGAGAGAGAGAGAGAGAGAGAGAGAGAGAGAGAGAGAGAGGGAAAGAGAGAGAAATAAAAACAAAATCTTTCTTTGACACTAGTACTATTATTCAGGTTAATATACATAATAATAATATTATATTATTCTATATAAAATTGCTTCTTTTATTTCCTCACTACCCACCAATTTTTGAACACCTGAATTCTGCCTTTCATCCCCTCATCATTCTATTAGAATCACTGTCTAGAACATCACCAATGACCCTGTTCAAGATAATGTGGGGGAAGACTAGATGGGATTTGGCAAATGATTACATATGAGAGATTAAAGAGAGGGAGATCCTGAAGTAGCAGCCTATGTGACTAAGAGGATATTGGTGCCATCAATCCAAATAGGGAATGTGGGATGAGAGAAGGAGTTGAAGGGAAAGGTGAATTCACTTCTCTACAGGTTAAAACTGAGGTTTCAGCAGAGACATAAAGCATAGTTGTTTCAAATCTTAACTGTACAACTGACTAGATATATGACATTGAGCAAGTCAGTTAACCTATCCAGAACTCATTTTCCTCATCTCTAAGATGAGGGATTTGAATTCAGTAATCTCTAAGGTCTCTTCCAGTCCCAAACTGATTATCCTATTTATCTAGGTTTCATTTTGCTCATCTGTAAATATGATGGGTATAAATGTGTAAAACAATGTGGCTTAATTCAGATGGTGCCTAAAGTTCCTTTTAGCACCAACAATCAATATAAATAAAAAAGTTCTCAAACTAGAAAAGGAGATAGGAAGCATCTTTTTAATTCAAACCTTTCTAGATAAAGTGAAACATGGTAATTTGGTACATTTATGTAGCAATGTGGTCAGAAGACTCCATTTCTGATGAAAGTAGTCAAGTCCAAAAACTGGATTTGAATTCCAGCTCTACCACTAACTAGCTATGTGATCTTGGGCAAATCACTTACCTACTCTGAGACCTAACTTCTTCATCCTTGAAATATCAAATACTTGCCCTATTTTGCTTGTCTGGATTCTTTTGAAGAAAGCATGTTGTAAACTGTAGATTTATAGGTAAATTAAGGTTTGATTGTCATCTTTTTCTCCATTTTTATCACATAGCTACTCTTTTATTCTCTTCCTATACTACATAATAATAAACCATATTTATATAGCATTTTAAGTTTTATAACTCATTTAAACTGCATAATACACTTTGAAATGGGTAACAAAAGTATCATTACTCAGCACTTTACCAAGAAGAAAACTAAAACTTAGTAAGTGAATTACTTAGGGTCACACACTAAAAAAGTATCATATCTAATATAGAACTTTCCAAGCCTGACAATTTCTTCCTTATACCAAAATATGCTGACTGCCATTTTACTAAAATATTCATATGAAGCAGATTTGAGAATACCGCAATTAACCAGGGGATTCCACTTATGAAAATATCCACATACTATATCATTTTTTCAGCCATTTCAGTCATGTCCTATTCTTCATGACGCCATTTAAGGTTTTCTTGGCAAGGATACTGAATGGTTTGCCATTTTCTTCTCCTTTTCCTTCTACATTTGAAGAAACTGAGTTAAACAGGATTAAGTGACTTGCCCAGGATCACACACTCAGTAAGTATCTGAAACTGGATTTGAACTCTAGAAAATGAATTTTCCTAACTCCAAGCCCAGAATTCTTTCTACTAGCTACAAGTCTGGCACTTTCTTCATTATACCAAAATACAATGACTACCATTTTATCAAGCTGTTCATATAGAACAGAATTGAAAAATACTGGAATATACTCAGGGGGATCCATTTATGGCATCATCCACATACTATACACATCACTTAACCTCTCCAGGCCAGTACTATGATTGTCTTCATATCAAAATCAAGTTTCAAATCAAAATGAAGTCAGCCACTGACTTCCTGTCCTCTTCCATTGCCTCCAAAGACTCCATCTAATCTGTCTATTTTGTTCTTTGGAGTTTAGTCAAATGATGCCAGACTCTAAGAAAAAGTGGGCTTATTCTAGCCATGAAATAACCAGGATTGGACTAATGATTTCTCTGTAGTTTATAAATTAGCATAATAACAATAACAAGCAAACATTTACGAAGCATTTGAAGTTTTTCAAAGCCCTTTACATATCTGTATTAACTCATTAGATCCTTATAACAATCCTATGGGATAAGTGTTATTATTATTCCTTTTTTACAGATGAATAAAGTGAGGTCCAGGGAATTTAAGTGACTGGCCCTGGTCACATAGCTAGTAAGTATCTGAGTGTCAAGATTCAAACACAGGTCTTCCTGAATCTAAGTCTTGCTCCCTATGTGCTGCCTACTTTAGAGAGTAGCATGCCATGTCTATACTCGTGAGGGGCAGTGTGGTATAGTTGATAAAGAGTCAGCATAAAAATCTGGAAAGACTTATATGAAGTGATGCAAAGTGAAGTGAGCAGATCCAGAAAAACATTGTACACACTAACAACAATAATGTACAATGATCAACTATGCATGAATCTAAATATTATTAGCAATGTGAGGATCCAGGACAACTCCAAGGGACGCATGATTAAAAAGGCTTTCCATTGTCATCGCTGGAGTCTGAATGCAGACTACATCATGCCATTCTTCACTTGATTCCCCCTCTGAATTTTTCTCTAGTGTAACAATGTGTCTTCTTTCACATGGTGAACATGAAAATATGTATTATATGATAACATACAATCGACATCATATTACATGCCATCATGGGGAGAAGGGAGGAGAGAACATATATCCCAAAATGTCAGAAAACGATTATTAAAAATTGTATCAACATGTAATCTGGAAAAGAAAAAAAAATTTTAAGAGTTTGCTTCTGAGTAAGGAAGACCTGAGTACAGATCACTTGTCCCTGAAAATGGGCAAATCGATTAACTTATCAGTGCCTCAAGACAAGATACAAAGCAGTTACTCATCTCTGTTGGTAGAAGGAGTTCTTTATACCAATGAAATCACAGGTTCATGTGATAATGAGAGAGGGAAAGAAAGCATGCATTTTATGCTCTGGGCTCTATGCATAGTAAGTGAACTTTATGCAAAATTCTCAACTATAGATTCCTTGAATTTTAAAAACCTACCCCCAAAAAAGCTCATACTTTCATATTAAAGCTGTTTCAGGCTCAAAAATGAGAGGGAAAAAAGAAATATATGTGGTATACACAGAGGGCATCATGTTTGATGTGTTATGACATTAATCTTGGAGAGTGAGAAATGACTTGTTAGTTATTCTTTTTCTCCTCATTCAGAAAGAGAAATGTCATAATGGATCTGTCATCTATTTTTCATGTATTTATATAACACCTAAACCAATGGGTTGTTGGTGTTTTTTGCTTTTTGGGGGGAGGGAGTTTTGCCTATGGTGCAAATAATTCTTTGCTATAAGAATCATAGCACACTAAGGGAAAGTCAGGAAACTCCTGCCTGGTGTTGTGTCATCATCAGAGATTGCACATCCAATTTGAAATGTAAATCTCCTACAATATATGCACACTTATGCAACCTCTGGACATGTTACTATGTCTGTCACCCTTTCAGAATCACTGACCTAAACTGTGATACAAAAATTATTCACTCTAATAAATACCCCCCTTCTTTTCTCCCATGTATACCTACATGTCACTATTAATATTAAGTACATAAAATAGCAGAGCAGCTGGATGGCATAATGGATAGAGCTCTGGACTTAGAATCAGGAATACTTATCTTCATAAATTCACATCCAGTCTCAGACACTTACTAGGTATGTGACCCTGGGCAAGTCACTTAACCCTTTTTGCCTCAGTTTCATCATTTTTAAAATGAGCTGAAGAAGAAAATGGCAAACCATTCAGTACCTTTGCCAAGAAAATCCCAAAGAGCTAAACATAACTGAGCAACTGAACAACAAAAATATTAGGCTCTCAAATGTTTTGGGAATTTTATTACTACCCTATCACCCTAGCTGATTGTACCAGAATTTATATGGGCCTCAATAAATCCACCGGGGTCCCTCCCCACAAAAAAAGTAGAATCCTCAAAATAAGTTTACCCCACAAATGAAGTCAGCAAACATTTATTAAATACCTACTATGTGCCAGGAATTTCACTAAGCCTAAGGATATAAAGGCAAAAACATCACTTGCCTTCAAGGAGTTCACAATCTAATGATAATCTGATCAATCAATTAGTTAATCTAACAATATCCCAGACCTTCAAACTTGAAAATTGGACTAGTGAGGATCACGTTTTCTATTATTTCCTTTCTGGTCATTCACTATTCCTAATACTATGTTCTACATCATCCTACAACTCAAGAGAGTTCCTATTTTGCTTCAGTTGTATTGCTTTTAGAATGAGAAAATTATAGGATCAGGAAATTTTTTAGCTAGAATGGACCACAGATATCAAGTCCAGCCTTTTCATTTCACTTTTTATTTATTTGTTTGTTTGTTTATTTATTTATTTTTATTTTGAAATGTTTTTCTATGTTTACATGATTCATTCTCTTTCCCTCCTCTCTTCCTTCCCCCCTCCCAGAACCAACAAGCAATTCCACTGGGTTGTACAAATGTTATCACTTGATACCTATTTCCATATTATTCATTTTTGCTGTAGAGCAATCTTTTAAAGCCTAAACCCCAAATCATATACTCATATATACATGTGATAAGTAATGTAATATGGTTTTGTTTTGTTTTTTGCATTTCTACTCCCATAGTTCTTTCTCTCAATGTGGTTAGAATTCTTTCCCATAAGTTCTCAAGGAGTGTCCTGACTTGTTGCATTGCTACTAATAGCAAAGTCCATTGGATTATTCCACAGTGTTTTACTTTCTGTGTACAATATTCTGCTGGTTCTGCTCATTTCACTCTTCATCAGTTCATTGAGGTTCTCCCAGTTCATATAGAAATCCTCCAGATTTCTTACAGTACAATACTTACTTAGAATACAGTACAATTCCTTACAGTACAATGATATTTTATCACCATCATATACCACAATTTGTTCAGTCATTCCCCAATCGAGGGACAACCCTCCATTTTCCAATTTTTTTTCCACCACAAAGTGTGGTTATGAATATTTTTGTACAAGTATTTTTCCTCATTGTCTCTTTGGGGTAAAAACCTAGTGGTGGTATTGCTGAAACAAAGAGCATGCATTCTTTTAAAGCCCTTTGTGCATAATTCCAAATTGCCTTCCAGAATGGCTAGATTAATTCCCAACTCCACCAGCAATGCATTAGTGTCCCAATTTTGCCACAACCCTCCACCATTTATTATTTTCCTCTTCATTCTATTTTTGAGGAAACTAAGAATCAGAGACCTGGAATGATTTACCTAACTTTACATGTCCAGTTAGTAGAAGAAAAAGAACTAGAACCAGTTCAATACTCTTCCAGCCACATCATTTTGAATCACTCTGGGCTTCTGATAGAACATAGTGAAATAGCAAACCCGCACTGTTTTCAAGCCCCAGGCCAAGCTTAAATACCATCCAAGAAGAATACTCAATCTCCTAGACTTAATCCCTAGAATAAGTGGAGGTACAGTCCTCAAATGCATGTGTTTCTAAGGGAAGAGAGGAAATAAAATTCATTGAATGTCTACTATGTACTAGTCACTATGCTTACTTAGTACTTGACAAATATTTTTCTCGTTTCATCCTTAGAACTCTGGGAGGCAGATGCTATTGTTATTACCATTTTACAGTTGAAGAAACTAAGGCAAAAAGGATCCATGCTCAGGGTCACACAGCTAGAGAATTCAAGTCCTCTCTGCCTTCTTTGTCTTCTAAAACAAAGGACAAGAAGAAAAGAGGTTTCTGGCCCCTGGGTCTAATCTGGGAAAGGAAAACTACATTTCTTCTTTCATGAAACTTTTCATAACATACCTCACTCTTCTTTGAGTTCAGTAGATTTTAGATTTATGTTTTCACTAGTGTCGATGTTCCCTCAACTATTATAAAACCTAAGTCCTCCACGCTTTTGTTCTAGGAGTTTTCTCTGACCATCTAATGATGAGTCTCTCCAAATTTAAGTAGGCTGATGTTTAGATGACAGATCCAAATTTGAAGTCTTTTCAATTTGGAAGAACTAATAGAGAATATATCCTACTAGAAGATCCTTGTAAATCTAGGCAGTCCTCCAAGCCACTATGAGGTATTACATAAATGTATTATTTCATATATACAAAACATATGTAAATTTTAATACCTTAAAACCAAACATGGACTTTTGGGAAAATCTATAAAATCTTTATCATATAACAAGTACTTCACCATATATTGCTATTTTTCAGACATGTCTGATTCTTTGTGACATTATTTGGGGTTTTCTTTGGCAAAGATACTGGAATGGTCTGCTATTTCTTTCTCCAGCTCACTTTTATAGATGAAACTGAGGCAATAGGAGTAAAAGACTTTCCTAGGCTCACACTAAGTGTCTGAGACTGGATTTGAACTCAGAAAGAGGAATCTTCCCGACTCCAGAACCAACACTCTATCCAGTGTGCTGCCAAATATTTGACAACCAGCTCTCTTTGGAGGGGGAGTTTGGAGTAGGGATTGAGGTTAAAATTTATGCATGACCACAGTTTAGGTTTAGCCCACATTATTAGCATTTTATCCCTCACTTTCTTAAGTCTAGAAAACCTAGAATTTGCCAGTTTATAAAGTATAAATGCTCACACTGTTAATTTAATACTTGGCACAGGCTCTATTGTACCCCTGGATAGAGGCTGCATAACCATCTTAAGTTCTAAGAGCGGAGTTCCAATGGCAGCAGATGGAAGTAGCTATAGAGCAGCCAGAAATTCCTGAGTGAAGTTGGAATCTGCAGGAAAATCAACAAACAGCCAACCTGCAGGGGAGTTCTAAGAGGAGAAATTTTTGTATTTAGCAAAAGTTTGAGCTAAGAGCTAAAGCCAAGGGGCATGTAGCCATGATAAGGTGGAACAAACCTGGACATTCCCTTTCATTGGTACTCATATGACTTGTGGGTCCCAAAAAGGGCCATCTACTTTCTCTAAGTACTGAGTACTTTACTAACTTGGGAATTGGGAAGATCCAGCTCCAAATTTTAGAGTAACTATGGAAGAATTCTAATTTTAAGATAAACTTTGACTTAACTATTTTATCTACATATCTCTGTCATCTATAATTGTAGGAATAGCTAAAGACTGGAGAGGTAGTGTAGAACCAAACTGTGGTTAGACTTAAATACTAAAAAGTTTAAGTTTTATTTGTTAAGTTATTGAGAACCATCAAGGTTTGAGAGTAGAACATTGCCATGACCAAAATTTTACATTAATCAGATAAGTCCAGAAATAGTATTTAAAATAAAGTGAGGAGAGACAGAGTCTAATTAGAATGTTATATAATAGTCCAAATATGAGTTAATAGAAAGCCTTAACTTGGGTGGTGGCCATAGGAACACAACAGAGAGAACAGATGCAAGAGATAATGGAGAGGAATAATCAGTAGGACTTGGCAAAGAGTTAAGTCAAGGTAGAGATTGGAGGCAAAAATATAAATTTTAGAATGATTGAAGTAGAATTCATCTTAAAAGATATGAGATGGGTGAGGGAGAGAAAGGAGAAAGAACAGAGCAGGGTTGGAGTCAGAGCATAGGAGAATATCTGTTGTTGTGCCAAAAGATAATTTTTGGAGTGCTTAATTACAAACAGATTAAGAATCTGTGGCTTCCCAACATGGTAAATCTCTCTATCAATGCTGGTCACCACCCATCTATGACTTAGCTGATTAAAACTAGAAAGCTGCTGAATAACAGAATGGTTAAGTGACCAACTCAAGATCACACAAGTTATAAGTGTCAGATGTAATTTTTGAATAACACCAAGTTTGACATTCTGTTTCTTATGTCACTTGTGCCTTTATATGTTCGTATGAACCTCTAAAATGATTGCATTTAAAATGACTTTCTACCCGAATATATTCCTCTACTGAAATTATTTCAGTCTCACTTGAAGAAAGGTACAGAATACATTTATTCCAAAATGTGTTCATTGGCAGTATCATAATTATTCAAGTTATTTCAAGCATCCCTAAGAGATGTTACTCAGGAATTGTTGTTTTTAAGAGTGAGTCTCTTGTGTGGCCATATTTCATTTGGTGGGGAGAGATACAGTGTAGGAAAATCAATGCTTCTAGTGGCAAACAGGGGTTCATATTGAAGGGAATAAGGTAATCCTGCATTTCTGAAAATCGTTCATACATTTCAACTGGAGTTAACTTAATTTCCTTTTCAAGGAAGAGATATTTCCTGGCAACAGCATAGCAATAAGAAGTTTGAGTAGTGTTTATTTGCAAGGAGAATATTATGAGTATGCATTAGGGAACAGGATACTGAATATGTGAAGTAGGGGAGGATGGGGATACAAAAATCCTGACCTCTAATGTAATCTTAATTAAAAAGTTTCTTGGTTAAAATCCCAGCGCTTCCATGAGCTGATTGCCAAGGAAATCTGGCTTCCCACTTAGCATCATCAAAACTGTAATTTACAAATATGATGCAAGAGGGAAAAGGTCAGCTTTTATGGAAAGCTAGTGGAACTCACACACTACTAGCATGTGCATGTGTAGCATTATGCCCTTTCAAAGTACAAAGTAGGAAATATGAAACCATGACTTTGGCTTTGCTACAAGAAGCTTTCAATCAATTTTTTTTTTGTTGTTAAACCTCAAACTGTCAAATTCAGTGCATGCTCTTAGATGTCTAAATATAGAAGAATCTTAACCCAACATCCCAGGAGAATCACATCTCAACACATTTCTGTCTTTCCTCGCAGAAATTACAAAGCCTCGGTGACCCTCAAAAAGTTTAAAGTTATTTGTCAGGTCTTGCATGTGATACTTGGCTTTGGGGAACTATGTTTGACTTGCAGACCCCAAGTTCTGTTTTTGATACATTGAAATTCTGAACAAACTGGAGCCTAAAAAACCCCTTTGGCCCTATTTAAAAGTGGCTCTCATCAGTTTCTGGGCAGCCAAAACAACCATGTCCGCCTTGCATTTAGTCACTTGTTCTTATTAACAAGATGCTCAGAAGGCAAAGATTATGTCTCAGATCTCTGACCGTGGGTATTAAACTTTCCCTCTCTGGGCCTCCCTTTCCATATCTGTAAAGTAACAAAGCTAGATTGGCTGATCTCTTAGATCCTTCCTTGTTCTACTGGTTATGTGTTTTTAAATAACTATAAAGTGTCTTAAAGAGAAACCTATGGCAGACACATCAACTGCTTTTTGGAGAGAATTAAAATTTCAGGGACAGCTGTCCAGATCATCAGTAAAATTTAATTTTAACTTGAACGTGGATATAAAAAAATAAACAATGTACATGAACAGCAAACAAATGATCATCAGCGATCTCAATAAAAACCTTAATATAATCATTTCCTTTCATTAAAGAGCAATATAAATATTGATCAGCTATTCTAAGGAGTTAATACTGACATGTAAAGTGTTTTGCAAAACTTAAAATGCTATTTGAATAATCACTTATTATTCATAAAACCCTCTAATCCAACCCTCTCATTTTATGATGAAACTAAGGATGAAAGACAAAAATTATTTTCCCAAAGTCAAATATCTAAGTGGCAGGACTGAGATTCTGACTCAGATCTCCTCATTCAAAATCAAATACTCTTTCTACTGCAAAATATTACCTTTATTTCATAGTTAATTTTGCCACTGCTTCAATGGATCAGTGATCTTATTGGTATCCTTCCATGGGTATACAGATCATAAACCATCCACTTGCTTTCTTATCCTATGTTAGTCTTGTCCATGTTTTTCCATAAATCTTTCATAGGTGGCCCACTCTACATGCTAAAGGCGTCCAGATTCTTTTTTAATATTTTGTTGATATCAATATATGCCCTGAATTCTTGAATTCTCATGCTGGATGATGTCGCTATAGAAATGAAAATCTCAAGAGAGACAATCCTAGGATTCATTATTTGCTGATGTCTTTTTAACTTGGCTTTCTGGAGCTGATTTTGGAAAATTCTTGGAAAAGCTAGAGTTTTTTCTTCATCTGCCATTCCATTAAGTATGATTGAGTGTGTTATAGAAATATGGGGTCAAAGAGAAATATAGAGATATAGTGATGGTGATGGTGTATATCTATCTATGATCTCCTTAGCTGCAGTTGATGAGAGGAACACCTACTCCTGTCACCCTGACTGCTGCAGTAAGTTATCCCCTTCTCTCTAACAGCTGCCCAAGTAGGACCCTCAAGAGGTTAGATAGATGGGTAACCTTTCCAGATCCAACCTGGGGTTGGATAAACTAGTATTGGGCTATTGATCTGCTTTGGATAATGTATAGGAATCTGATTGCGTTTGACTCCCTTCCCAAGGGCCATGATAGAAAGACCACTTGTTGTTAGAAGGTACTTGTTGTTGAACACTCTTTTATCTATAAATAGGGAAAGGATAACAAGGTCAAGGATTGTGATTGGAAACCCTATTGATCTATTACCAATAGACTAATTAACAATCAGGACTGGAGGCTATTGATCAGGTGGAGGCTAGAGATTTCACTCTTTGGAAACCCTATTGATCTATTATCTATAGACTAATTAACAATCAGGACTGAAGGTTATTGATCAGGTGGAGGCTGGAGATTTCACTCTTTCCCTCTATCTCCGATGGGACCTGGCCACAGCCAAGCCAGAGAATAGGGAGGCTATCGCTGCAGATGTATTGATGTTCTTTATTCTCTCAGCTCTCTTATCACCAGTGTTGGTGATTCACTAGCTCTCACAGTCTATCAGGAAATAGATTCAGGTTTATTCCTACCCTCTTCTTCTTAAACCACCTGGCAACCCAACCCTTCAACCACCCTTCAAACCACCCACTGCCCAGATTGAACCACAGAGGTTGGCAGAGATCTGTGATCTCCAGTTCTCAGCCTCTGAGTCCAGAGACTTCCAAGACCAGAGACTCTCAGTCCAGAGACTTCTCAGTCCAGAGACCTCCCTCAAAGTGGCTGTGAGGGGTATTTATAGGGTGAGGCCAACCAACGTTTGCCCCTGGCTCATGGCACCTGGGAACATTCCGAGTCCCTCAACTGCCATCCCTGTCACTCAAGGTGGCATCCATCTCTTCCCAGATTATTGAATATAACAAGTGGTGCATATGATTTCTTTTTTTCCCCTTATAACCCTTACTTTCTGTCTTGGAATTGATAATAAATATTTGTTCCAAGGTAGAAGAGCAATAAGGGCTAGGCAATTAGGATTAAGTGATTAACAAGGGTCACATAGCTAGGAAGTATGTGAGGTCGGATTTGAATACAGAACCTCCTATCTCCAGGCCTGGCTATCTATTCACTGAGTCACCTAACTGCCCATGGTGCATATGATTACTTGATGCTTTTTCCCCTCCACTCTCTTCCTAAACAAAGAACTAAGAGTTGTCCCCATCTCCTGCCATGCTGGTGGACAGGGCTGACCAGTGCATATGATCTCTTTTTATCTGTCTCTCAGAGCTACAAATAGATTAAAGAAACATCCAGTTACTTAGAATTTTGAGAGCATAGCCTTAATGGCAAGTCCTAGGCAACTCCATCTCCACCTTGCCCCAAGTATCTCATTATTGAGATAATCTCATCATCCTATAAGATCCTCATTACTACCCTCTGCTTCTCTGTTTGGAGGAGTGGGCATAAACCCCAAACCTCCATTTAAGGAGAAAGCTCAGCTGAGATACCTCATGTCTTCCATAGCTACAATATCCTGAAACCTCCTGATTCACTTCTCCCAGCCTTCCCTATCAAGTATCTTTCCTTCCTTCCCCCCATTTTCCATCATTCTTTTTATATTTTGTATTTTCCCATTAGATTGTAAGCTCCTTGAGGGGAAGTTGTCTCTTTTTTTCCCCATACTCGTATCTCCATCACTTAGCTTAATGGCACATGGTAGGTACTTAATGTTTATTGATTAATTATGAACTGCAATATTTTTAAATTTCACAGCCATGAAGTATTTCATAGTATCTCTCCAGCTTAAACGAACGAGTGCCATAGGAATCCCTCCTCTCAGCTTTTGCTATCTCATCTCTCGGAAGATTCCTTCCAGTGAGTACAATGCAAGCAATGCATTCTTAAAAGCTCCTGCTGAAAATAGACATCCTGTCCATTAGACAGAGTACATTTCACATATCAAATCAGAGAGTGAATGAACCATGATGGGCTGAAGTATCTCCCAGAAGAGTTCCTCGAGTTGAATGGGGGAATCTGATTCTTCCTTTCGATTGGAAAAGTCTCAAAGTAACAAAGTGGATTCTTGTGGTCACTCATTGCATTGACAGGAAAACCTATGTTTTGTTTATCCTAAGCAAAAGAGCCTTTAAGCTTATTTGTGTGCCTTCTTCCCTTTCATTTGAGAGGATTGCTGGCAGAGGAAAAATATAAAATATTGCCATGGGAAATTAGAGGAGGGAGGGTGGTACCACCTTCCTGTTGCTGACAAGACATTTTTAAAACATGAATATAAATATTTTATGTGTAGCACATGTTAAATGTAAATATAATACTCGTAGGCCATATGAAAATGTAATACAAGTCACCTGTCATGAATATTCAAAAGGAAAATAAACAAAATCTGTAGATGCCTTTCTTTTTTATTTTTCCTAAGGAAAGTTGGGGGACATCTGCTCCAGATAATGAATAGAGTCTGAGGTCTACATACTACTAGACTCGAGAGTCAACAGGAGATATATTTGGTAGGGGCTTCCTTTAGAAACCTGACCTAGCTTTTTTAAATCCCTCTATCTTTGCTCCAGCAGTAGCTGGAATATCTTTTCTAGGGCAGCTGCTGCAGCAAAGTTGCAGACTGAGTTAGAGCCTTAGAGCCCTTCATCTGGAATCTCATCAGTGCTGAAGGTTTCAAAGCAGCCAGGGTGAAATCATGAGCAGATAGAAAGCCCAGTCCTCTTTGGCGAAGCTTTTCTGAGTTCCAGTGACCAGAGGGCAAATGTAAGCTGTCTGTGAGGCCCCTGATTGCTGGGGAGAGTGGAGGGAGAAAGGGCTTGCTTTGGGTGGCAGGACAGAGAGGTGGGACATGCAAAAAATGTCCTTGGAAGCTGGGAAGAGGAGGGATGGAGCAGCTTCCTGAGTGCTGACTTTGCATGTGTGTCAGGTCGCCTCCAAAGGCTGTCCTCATTGAAGTGATCTAGAGTCATGCTTTCCAGAGCCATAGCTAGAATGAAGCGGCAAGAACCCATGCCCAAAGGACTAGAATTTGAAGGGGTTTGACAGCACTTTTTTCTTTTAAATTTTAAACCCTTAACTTCTGTGTATTGACTTATAGGTGGAAGATTGGTAAGGGTAGGCAATGGGGGTCAAGTGACTTGCCCAGGGTCACACAGAGCACTTTTTTCTTTTAGCAGGTAGAAACATGCAAGATTTTAGCACCTAGTTAGCAGGAACAATTAGTTATGATAGGAAGCTACCAAATGGTGCTCTTCTTTCCCCCCACTACTTGCCCAAGGGCCCAGGTGAATGCCGCCCTGCTGCTCTCTCCCCCCCAGGAGAAGCCTCCCCAGTAGTGGCCTCAGATTCCCTAGGGCCCCAAAAGAAGGCCCTGAGTCTAGAGTTCTGAAAGAGGCCTCCTGCCCAAATCCCTTTTTAACTGCTTGACACAAGAGTATTTTATGGGTCCTAGGATCTTTTTTTTTTTTTTCCTAAACCCTTACCTTCTGTCTTAGAATCAATACTGTGTATTAGCTCTAAGGCAGAAGAGTGGTAAGGGCTAGGCAATGAGGGTCAAGGGACTTGCCCAGAGTCACACAGCTGGGAAGTGTCTGAGGCCAGATTTGAACCCAGGACCTCCTGTCTCTAGGCCTGACTCTCAATCCACTGAGCCACCCAGCTACCCCCTGGATCCTAGGATTTTAAATGTAAAGGGGAAAGGAAGTCAGAGGTCATTGAGTCCATAGTCTTCTCATTTCATAGAAAAGGAAACAGAGGCCCAGGGAAATTAATCAGTCAGTAAACATTTATTAAGCTCCTACTATGTGCCAGGCACTGTGCGAAGTGCTAGGGATACAAAAAGAAGTAAAAAACAGTTTCTGTCTTACAGAAGCTGACAACCTAATGGAGGAAACAGCTAACACCTATTTATATAGCATTTTGTGATTTCAAAAAATTTTACACACATCTCATTTTATCTCAGCTACCCCAGGAGGTAGGTGCTATTTTTTTTTTATTTAAAAATTTTTTTTCGAAAAATTTTCCATGGTTACATGATTCATGTTTTTACTTTCCCCTTCACCCCACCCCCCATATCCAACGCACATTTCCACTGATTTTAACATGTGTCATCGATCAAGAGGTAGGTGCTATTATTATTCCTATTTTATAGATGGAGAAATTGAGGTAAACAGGGTTAAGTTACATGCCCAGGGTCACATAGCTGGTGTCTGAGAGAAGATTTGGACTCAGGATTTCCTAATATCAGGTCCAGCACTCTATCCATCGTGCCGACCAGCTGCCTTCTATCTTTACTCACTAAGTGATTTCTCCTAGGTCACAGAAAATAGTATACATCAGATATAGAACATGAATCACGGTTCTCTATCACTTCATGCAGGTCTCCTTCCTCTACACCAGACAGCCCTTGCCCTCTATGCCCTGGCTGATAGAGTCCTCCCTGGTTCTCTCAAACCCATTTATAATGCAGGGAATGCAAAGGGAACTTCTTTTGCCATTGAAAAAGCTCACATTGAAGGGGAGAAGCATCTGAAAGACCCTTTCCATACCCATCCAGAGAAAGAAAGCCAAAAATCCAGCCAGGCACACAACTTACTAAATCTTTAAATCTCCCTGGGCTTGTTTGGCAGTATTTGAATCTAGGGCAAACAACTTGCTGTAGCTCTAATGCCTCGTCTCAGCACTTATTTAATTTGAGTCTATTCTCTGTCTTTATTATTAAGAATAAAAACACAATTGCATTATTCTTCAACTTGGGACTGTTTTCCATAAGATACCGCGCCAACACGAGATTGTCAGACAGTTATATTGGATGCTGACATATTCAGGCTCCCGTATGACAGGGGAATCGTTTAGATAATGGTTTTAAATTTTTCACAAATGCAGCAGTAAAATATTAAAAATCTATAGTCATAATGTTCTTTACCATACATACTTTCCTATTTTTTAAGGAATTTTTCTTTTGAGGATATACAGTTAAGAGGTCTCCCTAGAATATTATTTGTAATTTATGCTCCTAAAATGTTTACTTTTATTTATACTAGTTGCCAGGGAACCATGGTAACCTGGGGAAGTGTGAAAGCGACAAACAATTTTCTATTGAGGAGATAAGGATGTGCTAGAGAAAAATTCTTGGACTCTGTTCCATTTCTCTATCTCCTGAAGTAATGAATTAGTCATCCGGAAAAGTGTAAATATTCCCAGGAGCAGGCTACTCACCAGTTGTTAGGCTTGGTGCTCAGATATTTGCCATTAGCAGTTACCATGGGATTATTCTTCCTATTGTTACCTATACTCCCTGCGATGGGAGTCAGCCTAGTGTAATGAATAGGGCACTGGATCTGGAGTCAATCCTGGGTTCAAGTATGGTCTCATACATTTTCTATGTGAGCCTGGGAAAGTGATGTAACTACTCTTTGACTTAGGTCCCTTGCTTTTAAATGAGCCTTGATCTTTGAGATCAAACTCGTACCAGTGAATTTTCAGTGGGGGCATTTACAATTTAGAACTAGACAAATGCTACAAATTCAGTACTTGATTTATTGTTTTCCTGACTGTCTAGTCAGTAAGAAAGTGATAGACAAAATGTAACTAATGCAGATTAAATTTAATGTGTGTCATGCATATTTTTTTCTTTCGTTTCTAGAAAATCAGTTTACTGCTTCCAGCTCTATATCCTATGTCTTCTTCCTTCCTAATATATACTTTTTGAAAAAGCAGAGGTGAGGAGAGATTAAAGATATAGAAATCTGTGGCATCGGAATGTGATACCTGGAGTCTTTCTAACCAGGGTAGCCAAATTGATGATAGAAAGTATCTTGATAATCCCTCTGATATTCCTTTCAGACACTTAGTTCTCTCCCAGCTGCCTTAGTAATAAGTAGAAAATTTCTCAACTGTTTGGAAGGCAGATGGGGAAGTACCTCTTCTTCTTTTGTTTTATGGATGGGGCAAAATCTTTTCACAGCAGTTTTCTAAGATTGTCTATGTGCTTGGACCAGGGTGAAACCAACAAACAAAGGGCTCTGTAAAAATTCCATTAAACCAACACAACAGCTATTGTATTCCTGCCACACAAATAAGTTATTTCAACAAAGCCTCCTGCTTAATACAGAATCTGTGAGATACATGCAACACACCAACTTCCCCAACCCATGACCTATCCCACCTCATGAAATAAAAAAAGAGAGAGAAAAGAGGAAGATAAAAATCCTGACAGCCAGTTTCTTGATTGTGGCCCTCTGAGTGATGGTTCCTTTTTTTTTTCTTTCTTGATTTTAGAGCCATGATAATCATAGACCTATAGCTAGAATGCATCTTAAGGGTTATTATTTTATAGATTAGAAAAGTGATACACAGGAAGACAAAGAAAAATTGGTGAACAAAACCAAATGACAAAGGGACTGTGTCTAATACTGAATGCACCATTCTACACCCATAGTTCCTGCCTTTCTCCTTTCTGGATTGAAAATTGGTCATGATAGTATTTGGCATTTTATTCTTTCTTAGTGCTTGGGTTTGGGAGGTTGTTTGTTTGTTTTTTATATTAGAGCAGTCATTTTGTGTCTTGTTTCCTGGTTCTGCATCTGGTCCTTTGTACATGGTATGTTTGAGTAAATTGTAGTGCTGGCACAGTCCAAGGTGAGGGTATGGCATCATCTTCTGAAAGCATCAAACATCTTTTAAAGGAGAGCAGTCATGACACTACTTAACAGGAATTTTGATAATCTGTGGGAAAATTATCAACTTCCCAACAAGTGGGTAGATTACTGCTTTTCAAGCAGAGGTCACGGACTCAGTAGAACAAGCGGCATGGCCAAATGAATCTGTTGAAAAAAAATAAAAGCCCCACCTGGGTGCATCCTTCATTACATTGTATAAGAAAAGAGCGGTGATGCAGACCATAGTTTCATATTAGAGGAATAAAAATTGCCTTATCCTCAATTTGTTTTATTTCATCTCTTAGACTATCACTTCATTTACTTGCCCCTGACTTTGGAGCAGGTGCACATCTGGCAATTTCACAGCCTGTGGGAAGCTAATTAATAATAATTCAGAAAAAGCTAATGCCTCTCTTTGGCAAGGATTCTGTAGATCAATTTAAGTTGAATGTGACCAGTTATATAAGAATAATGAAGCCTTTCTTATTATAAAAGATATTGTAGAAGTAAGTTCGACCCTAGTGTGGTTGTACAACCTGAATGCAATTAGTGTGGGTCAATTAATCTTTTCTATACTTTCTGGAAAAAAACAATAAGTTTTCTGATTTTTTACCTACCTTGTGAAAAATGAGAATTTATTCATAATCCCATGCCTCATTGACTATATGAAAGCTATACCCTTGAGTACGCCCCAACTAGATCTAAAATGTCACAGTATAGAACTACTAAGGCAAGTGTTTTGAACTTTTCAAAATGCTTTTACATCTATTATCTTATCCAAGTCTCCTAACTGCATAACTGAAAGATAGTATATTTCACGGTCAGAAGGAGTCAGGAAAATCTGGTTTCAGGACAAGCTTCTGACACAAATTCTGGGAGACCTATGATTTTTAGATTACAGATGCTGTCTTTGAAATTTATGTTTTGCTTGTATTAAGACTATGTGTTCTAATAATGTGATTTTTATTTTTGCTTCTCTTCTCCCAAATTGCCCTTCACATATATTTGAATTACCAATTAATAATTTTCTCTTTTGCTTCTTTGGAGAGACTTGCCATATAATATTCATTTTTTTCCTATCTTGCCAATAATTTCTGCTACATAAGCCATGGATTCTGTTTTTGAAATCTCCCGAAATATTTAGGAACATCCTACTGTGGTCCCATCTTTCTCTTTTTTTTTTTTTTAATTTTAAACCCATAACTTCTGTGTATTGACTTATAGGTGGAAGAGTGGTAAGGGTGGGCAATGGGGGTCAAGTGACTTGCCCAGGGTCACACAGCTGGGAAGTGTCTGAGGCCGGATTTGAACCTAGGACCTCCCGTCTCTAGGCCTGGCTCTCAATCCACTGAGCTACCCAGCTGCCCCCCGGTCCCATCTTTCTCACTGATATCCTCTACCTCGCAAAATATAGATTCATTTTTCTTAGCCTTGCAATATTTATTCAGACATATTTGGAACATTTTAGATGTCTTAGAGACCATTTTCTTTTCACTTGTATCTTCTCAGCTGATTTGTCTGTGTTTAAGGTTTTTAATTGAATTTTCTTCCTCCTGAAATCTTTGGTAATATTAATATCTTTCCTTTATATTCTCCTATCACTCACTTTCTAACTCCTCCCCTTTTAATGGAGGATCCTCTAAAGGCTAAACCTAAAAGCCATCTGAATTTCTTCCCATATTGGGGAATTTACCCTCCATCAAGCCTCAACTCCTGCCCCAAATGATTTCTAGAAGGACAGATTATTTCCTAGCTACATATCAGATCCCTTTCATTAAATATTGGTAGAAACCCACACACATATTGGTGCCCTATTTTAGTTTCCCTATATTCTTTAGTTCATTGATAAGCACCATACATGATGTCACTCGAGGCCAAACATGATTCCACTTCTTTACATCTCTCCCTGCTCCATCACAGGGTGGGTTGCAGGGTTGAGTTCTCTTTTTTTATTACTCTGAAATAATGGATGAAGGCAGAGTCATTGTAGTGTGCTGGCAGAGACTACAGCAGCAACAAGAGAATTATTAAATGGAACTTATTGTACAGTTCTGGCACAGATTTGGGGCTAGTAGGGGATAGGTTGGTTCTGAGTTTGATAGGATTAGGCCTTAACTTTTTTTGCTATTAATTCATCAGGTTGTTACCTCTCTAGGATCTTGATTTTTCAACCTGTGGAAATAGCAAATCCTGCATTTCTTGTTTTATATATATATAATAAAATACTAATTTTAGAGAGTTTTAAGAGATAGAAAGGATTAAGAAAATGTCTAGTCCTCCATCTTTTTTATCAAGTGACCATCTTTATTTTTAAGAATCAAAGCACTCAAATATGTCAGACCTTTGGCTTGGAGTTGCTTCTGTCCCACTGGGTTTTTAATGTCAGGCTCAAATAAGATCATATTGATAAGGTACTTTGAAAAGCTGAAAACCAGTCAGGTCACAAGGGCTTCCTATGCAAGTAGGTATTATAAACTCTAACCATTATTATTACTCTTGTTTGAAATAATAATGAATAAGGAGTGTTATTTTAGGGGCTAGTACAGAGCAGGAGCCAGATATTACCAGTGAACAACCTATGCCCTACATAATATCCATGTACCTACATGTGATCAGCAGGCACTCATCGAGTTGGGTAGTAGCCCTGGTGACAGATTTTTTTGGGAGTCAAGGACAAGAGCTACAGAGGAAAAACAGTCACATGAGTAGCAATCTGCATTATCAAAGGGTATTTCCATGATAACAAGAGCAGAAATCCTTCTAAATAACAAAATATAAAAGATAGAATAAATATTATCTCCATCTCAGTGGTGTGAAACAGGACAATATCTTAGAGAATAAAAATATCGAGTCAGAGAACTTGAGTTTAAACTCCAACCCTGCTATCTTGGGCTAATGACTTCACTTCTCTGACCATCAGTTTTTATCCTCTCTAAAGTGAAAAGGTTGGACTAAATGACCTCTAAGGATCTTTCTATATCTTATGAATTGAAATGGAAACATGCAGAACAGAAGGAACTTACCAAAGGTAACAGGAGTATATAGTAGCAAAGTCAGGATTATAACATGGATTTCTTGAATCCTTGCTCTAAACTCTTTTCACATTGTCCACAATATAATTCACAACTGTAATGATGATATTACATAATCTATATGTTGTGGCCTACATTGAGAATTTGCCCTACAAGTTTCAAGATGATCTCTAAGTAGTAAAATTTTCTTTAGAACACTAAAAACATGACTCCAAAATCATTAGATAGGTCTGTTTGTAAAGGGTAAGTTTCCACATATGGGCTATTATACTTCCAAAGCTAATTGTCCTACGTGGAAATTGTTTGGCTCAAAATTATCATTATTTGTGCATTTTCCATTTTTTAAAAACCACTTGCTCCAATAATCTTATTTGACATTGAAGATGATTTGATGATTTAATTCCCCCTTGGATGAAAGTTCTCTGTAATGTCACTAGAATGAACAATCTCCCCAAGAGACTAGGACTTAAGAGAATGGAATTTAGGAAATACATTATGATAGTGCATAAGCTTCATACCTGGATGGATTTATGCAAATCCTCCCTGCTGTTAGACAAAGAAACATATGTGTTTGAGAGTGAAAGTCATCTGAAATAGAGAGCAAGGAATATAGGAAGGTAGAACCCAATTTAATTTCTACAACTGAGCAAATTCACTCTATTCTAATTCTTGATGCTTTTGAAAGAGAAAAATGGGGTACGCTGACTCATAAGAGACCCCAGTGAGATGCAGCAAGTGCTTCTTTTTAAAAAATATATATTTCTATTGATATTCATAATTTTTAAATCACCTCTATTTCCAAATATATCTGTCCCCTTCACTTACTCAGTAAATTTTCCTTTAAAAAAAAAGTTTTAAAGAGTAAAGAAGTTCATTAAAACCAATTAGCACTTCACTCATATAAGATGACATACAGCAATAGCAAATGACTCTCTCAAACTCAAAATAAAATCTTACTTTCCATAAGATAAATATGATTTATTTTGTTGAGAACTTGTTCTATGATTCACTCTGTCTCTCTCTGTCTCTCTCTGTCTCTCTCTCTGTCTCTCTGTCTCTCTCTGTCTCTCTCTGTCTCTCTGTCTCTCTCTCTCTCTCTCAGCTTTCATGAGGATACGTTGCTTTTCAGGGAGCATAGAACATTAAACATATTCACAAGTTTTTTGTGGGGCTTTAAGGCTTAAAATATATTGTGCCACCTTTCCCCACTCTCAATGAGGAACCCATGTCTAAGTTCCCTTTCCTGGTCTTTACAAAAAATATATACTCAAAATCCAGATAGTTTCCCTTCTTCTTTCTAAACATCTAGCCTGCCACTTTTTCTGAAGAATAACTGCAAGGCAGTTAGCATATTGTTAGAATCCTTTCACTAACCCAAGCTTCCCATTTCCCCTCAAAACAAAACAAAACAAAACAAATAAAATAAAATAAACATCAGAATGGAATGATAAGACCACTGGACTCAGAGAGCCAGGGGTTCTGTCTGGGTACTACTCTGCCACTAATTAACTACATCTCTGACAAAATACCAACCTTTCTAGGGCTTGGTTTCTTCCTCTATAAAATAAAGGGAATAGACTAGAGGATCTCTAAAATCCCTACAAAAGCTAATTTGCTATATAATTTTTAAAATTCGTCGAATGAGGGAGAAATAGAGATAGGCTACTTTCTCACTGGTACAGAAGTGCTGTTTTTTGGTTGGGCCTGGCCTCATAAAATCTTTGACAAATTAAACTAGATGGTTGTTCTTCCCATAGGGCTGAGGGAGCAGGGGAGCTACTTTAAGCAAGACATGGAAAGTAAGAAACAGGAATTGTTCATTTAATAGAGGGAGCTCATACAATCCTCTGAAAAATTAAAATGTTTATACCTTGTAGGAGAGTGCATTTAGCATAAAGATGACTTTGTAGGGTATGCTTCAACATGTGGGAGAAGGTATTTAGTAATAAAATCACTGATTATTTGGCTTTAGCTAAATCTGTTTCCTCAGCAAGAATTCCATAGCTGCATTTTTTTATAATTGTTGGTAACTTGATCTTGAATACATATGGCTTGATATTGTAATTGTCTTAAAGAGCAGAAATGCATCAGAGCTAGATGTTATTGATGGGCATGCAATTTGGAAAACACACTTCCAAATCCCAGGAATGCCATTCAATGATCTGAAGCAGTATTTTACCAAATGCTAACTTGGTTCAAAAGAATTAAAATTCTCTCAGTATAGCTAACTTTGCTTATGATATTCAGAAATAGGATGCAGTGAGAGGTTTCCTCACTAAATGCTGGCACATTCATTCCTTCACCAGACATTTAGTAGTTTAGTAGCCTTCACCTGCTATATTCGAGGCATTGTGCTAGACCCTGGAAGGGACATTAAGGTAAATTAGGCACGGTCTCTGCACATACTCGTGCCCTTATAATCTAGTAACTGAAATAAAAGGTTTACAGATAAAGCTAATACAAATTAGAATATAAGTAAATCTTGGCATAGTGGACAGAAAGCCAGCCTCAGAGTTGGGACGGAAGACAGCTTAACATATGTATTTCTATTATAAAACTCTCCTCCATTAAGCTTGAAATAAAGGAACATAACCTCTAGTTTCTCCCAATTGCCTTTGTAACTACAAGATGCTCCAGTGTTCTATGTCCAGTAAAGTATAACCCAACTGTGGAAATCAGTTTAATCTGTGATCTTTGGATGGTCTTTATCTTAGCAAAATGTCCATCCTTCAGCAAGTCCTGAATATCGAAATTTTATACTCAAGAAAGTCTCAATTTAATAGATATCTTATCCCCTTCACATGCAATATCGTCTCTTCTTATTTCATTCTGATGAAAGAAAGATCACCCTGAGCCTTTCAACTCTTTTTTAAAATTATTTTTATTTATTAGCTTTGCCCCCTTTTTTTTTTGCATTATGTATCTTTTTGTTATTGTGGAAAAGTCTATGGAGTTCTTCTCAGATAATGTTTTTTAAAGCATAAAATAAAATTTATAGGATTACTGGGGTAGTACCCTAGCTGACCAGTTGTTTAATAAAGTTTAAAATATCTAGACTCACCAATAATAGTGGTATTTATTCCACAAAACACACAGAGCTAGATTCTAATCCTGCATCTGAGGTATACTTCCCATATGGGCCTCTACAAGTTATTTAACCTCTTAATACCCTGCAGGCAATATAGATACATACCTAGATATATTTGTGTGTGTGTATATAGAGAGAGGTGGGGCAGGGAGAGAGAGGGAGAGAAAGAGAGAGAGGGGGAGAGAATGTGTATATGGGTGTGTCTGTATGATGAATACGAAATGATATGATATCAGTTGAAAAGGAGTTAACTTTCAGCTTGGAAGTCAGAGGTGATTTTAAGGAAGACTTAATAGAAGTTGCATTTGATCCGGTCTTGAAGTATGGATAGTTCATCAATGGATGTGGATAGAAAGTCATTCCAAGAGTAAAGAATAGCATAAATAAAGGCAAAGAGGTGAGAAAGCAGTTTTGCTACATTTAAAAAATGTTTTGGGATGCTCAACCTAGTAAAGTATATTCAGAAACAATTTTGTAAAGCTTAATAAATTGCCAACAAAATTGGATGTACTAGATTTTTGTAAAAGTAGAACCTTTATTTAAAAAATATGATACTGTATAATCCAAGATATTGGTGTACAATGTCACCATTCCCGAATACACACACACACACACACACACACACACACACACACACTCTTTAATAAATACTTTAAAAAAGCAAATCAAGTAATAACATTACTAAACCTGGCACACTCAATAAAACAGCTAATGATATTATTGATCTTTTTACTTTAACCATTGGTTTCTTGTCATTACCCAAAAATGTAGATTAGCTGCACTCAATTTATCTTTCATCTCATTGCTATTAAGTGCCTAAATAATTATTCCTGCAATTAAATTTGCCAAAGCCCAAAACAGGACAAGGAGAAGTACATGACCTTCCTAGAATATAAATTAGAAGTGTGGTTTTTAATAACTCTAGTTATTAAATGAGTAAAGTAAACCTTGAGATAACCTCAGCCATAAAGCTTGTATTGTTTATATAATACATATTATATATAAATCTATACACAAATATATTTACATATAATATATATAATTGTATATGCATACATAAATGAGAAAAAAGATGGGCTAGTGAATCTAGTGCTTGACCTGGAGACAAGAAAACTTGAATTCAAATCCCACCCCAGTCATTTATTAGCTGTCTGACCCTTGGACAAGTCTTTTATTTCCTTATCTGTAGAAGGGGGATGATAATAATAGTATCTACTGGCAGGGTTTTTAGGAAGATCAAATGAGATAACATACTTAAAGCACTTTTCAAATCTTTATATGAATGCTAGTGATTATTATTTTCATATTATATATTATACTATATATCATATTATGCTATATTCTATTATATATTCTCTATATATATTATTATAAGATTGTTTCTTCTCCAACCTTATACAAGGTTTCTTTTGAAGCTCAATACAGCTTTTATGCCTTCCCTCAGTGTGGTTAGATTAAGAATGTATACAAACATATCCCTATATATCATTTTTAAACTAATCTGAAGGCCTAAATTAAGCCTTTCTCCTCACCTTAGTGATCATTATAATTTTGCTTAAGAAGCTTCAATGGATCTTCTCTTTGTCATTCAAAACCCTTCACAATCTGGCTCCAGCCTATCTATACAGGTGTATTATAAATGACTCCTTTTCACAAATTCTATATTTCAGTCAAAGTGTCCTATTTTCTGTTCTCCATACACTGTTTTTTCTCTTATCTCCAGGCCTCTGGACAGGAAGTCTCTCACAATTGAAATGTTCTCCTTTCTCCTTTCTGCATATTCAATCCCTTAGTTTTTATCAAGGTTCCATTCAAAGAACACCTCCTTCAAAAGGTTTCTCATTATCCTAGTTGTTATTCTTCCCCCCAAACTATTATATACTTGCTTAGTATGTGTGTACATACATAAATGTGTACATGTGTACCATATATGCAAATATACACAGATTTATATAGACTATGTTTATATGACTATATACATATTTATGTAAACCCTCGCAGTGCCTGTCACATAGTAGGTGCTCAATAAATGCTTGTTCCACTGGACTGGAATGACAATCCTTGGTGGGGGGTCTGATTCTATCTCATCCTGATGCTCCCTCAAGCAAGTTAATTAACACCAATTTTCCCCTCTCTACTTTTAAGCTCTTATTGAACAATTTCTCCTTTTGATACCTAGACTTTTGGTCCTAGATAAGGCTCAGGAAGGCAATTCTTTTAGTTGATGAATAATAATAAAACCTTGAGATCCATGGCCATAAACACTTATCATCATCAAGACAAAGGACACTAGATTGCCTCCTCCTCTCCTTTGCCTTTCCTGGATTACTGTCTCAGGATGTGCCTTTTTGTTGATTATTTTTCATCTTCTAAGTTACTACTCTTTCTGTTTCTTTTGGGGTTTTTTTAAACCCTTACCTTCCATCTTAGAATCAATATTGTGTATTGGTTCAATGCAGAGAAGAGGGGTAAGGGCTAGGCAATGGGGGTTAAGTGACTTTCCCAGGGTCACACAGCTAGGAAGTATCTGAGGCTAGATTTGAACCCAGGACCTCCCATCTCTGGTCCTGGTTTTCAGTCCACTGAGCCACCCAGCTGCCCCCTACTCTTTCTGTTTCTGAGGAGTAAAAAGAAGAAAAGATAGCAAAGAAGTTAAATCAGCTGACTTGAATATACTCCTTTTTAAAATGTCATAACAGAAGTATGTAAGCCATCAGTCATTTAGATACTACAATGATAAGACTTATTATCACCTTAACTCTCCTTTTAAGGCTAATAGAACAGTTTTGAATGTTTTCACTTGCTATTTGATAATTTATCAAGAGAAAAAAAGTCATGTTTAAATTTATCTGGAGTTCATGATTGTATTTCCACTTATATCATCCCTCATAAAATATATTAAAATTTCCCATATTCTGATAAGACTAATTACTTTTATTTAAATATGAAGCAGAAGTTGAACTGAAGGTCACTTCCCATGGAGCACAGTAAGAATGGGTCTTTTAGGGGGCATTTTAGGGAATGTAATGGAAACTTCATGGGACTTCAGGGACATCTGTGACAATGTTAAAAGGGCTTCAGGGCACAAGGGATGGTCAAGCAAACCCTTTCTGGATCACTGCAGAGAAAATTTAATGACCCTTGATCCCTCACTTCTCTTCCTACTTGAGATCATATCAAAACTACCCTACCCTAAGCAGCATGATGACTGCTCCCACATAGTGTGAGGCCCATAGTCGTCTTTTCTTGTTAAGAGTGATCATGAAGGAATGTATCCAATGTTGGAAGCAATCTTGTTGAGTTCAAGAGGTTCCAAGATCCCGAGTTCTTTCATTGAAGCTGAATGATGGAAAGGGGCATTTCTTCCTCAGACATTATATCATTGACATAAAAAAAGAGCCATAATATATGTCCCTGGAGTCTCCAGATGTTTCCAGAAGAGCCCTTGTGCATGCTTCTATAAGATGGATTTTATAGGCTCATTTCCTACCATGTGACCTCCAATTGAATTCCTACTATAAATATTTATACACACATATATACATACATGCATATTGTATATACAATTATTAATTTTGGTCAAAATCTTGGTGTAGTAAAACTATATTTTGGCATGCTTTTGGTATATTTTTTAAAGTAAAACTATATTTTGGCATGCTTTGGGTACATTTTTTTAATACATTGGGTCATTTTTAAGAGTATCTTATACTGTCAATTCATGTACTACATCCTATTTTAAATTATTGTGATTGTTTATATTTCTTACATCTTTGCTTTTATGATACTGGTCATAGCTATGAGTCCTTTGATATATGCCATTGTAAAGGGATGTAACCTCAGTTATAAGATTATTCCTATGGGATAGTGTATTCTTCTGCTTTATTACTCAATCAACAAATATTTGCTAAGTGTCATCTGTGTGCCAGGTATCTGTCATACAAAGACAAAAATGAAACAGTCCTCACCCTCAAGGAACTTATATTCTCTATAAGAGACAATATATATCCACATAAGTATATATAAATATGTGAAAAAAAATTTCAAACAAATGTCTGGAAGGGAAGAATGAGAAATATTTCATATAAAAGATAGCATTTGACCTCAGCATTGAAGGAAACAGAATTCTGAGGGAATTATAATATGTATCTTTAAAGTCTTTTTAGTTCTTTTTGAGCCCCCCACCTGGGAAAATCCCTACAATTTAGAGTTTCCTTCCAGCTCTCTTTACAGATGACCATAATCTCCTCTCAACTGCCCTTGAGCAAATGAAATACATACAAATCAATAATGCATTAGCTTAACTGCTATTTCATCTTAATACCACCGTTTAAAGACCAGATGGCCAACAATGTAAAATACAAACTTTAAAGAAAAGGAAATAGACTTGGGAAGACATTCATTTTATCCAAGAAGAAATGAAAAGGAAGTTTCATCATAGGTTTTTGTTGTTCAATTATTTCTGACCCTTCATGATCCCATTTGGAGTTTTTTCTGCTAAGCAAAAATACTAGAGTGGTTTGCCATTTCCTTCTCCAGCTCAATTTACAGATGAGAAAACTGAGGCAAACAGGGTTAAGTGACTTGTCCAGCATAACACAACTAAGTGTCTGAGACCAGATTTGAACACAGGAGTTCCTAACTCCAGACCTGGCACTGTATCAACTGCCTCACATGGCTGCCCCAATTTCTTGGCAAACTAAGAGAGTCTATCTTAACTAGTCACTCTGAATGGTCTCACATTTCATCCTTCTTTTCCAATCATGTCAGTGGCACAGACAACAGTAGCACCACTGTAGCATTCAATCTCACAACTCCTCCCATCTCTCTTTCAATCACGTTGTAAAGAAGCTAAAGCCCTTTCACTCTCTGGCTGTCTTCCCTTATTGGAATGACTTGAGTATTAATCAGGGGGAATAGTGGGAGCACCTTTGATTTCACATGCTGTCATAGCTTCAATTTCTCCTGTTCATTATAGTGGCAGCTCACTCTTGGGTTCTTGAATACCCCTTAGCATAAATACCCAATTCTTATTCTTCCCCAGATTTGAGCTCGTTCATTTTTCTCTAGGATGGAGGAAGAAAGAAATTATTTTTGCAGGTGAAGTCACAACCCTATAATTTCCAAGGACTAGTGTAGGCAAACATTGGGGATTTTTTATATCTGCCAACATACACTGAGCTACAATGTCCTATTATATCTATCTTTCTATATCTCTATTTTATAGATAACAAAATAAAATGTGATTCTAGATGGGAATCAACCACATTCACTTTTATATTACTCTTCCATAGTCCTCAACTAATTCTCCTATTTAACTTTATCACAACTCTAGAATCATGTAGGGGCATATTTAGATATTTTCTCTCTAATTAATAAAATCACAATTACTTTCTAATTAATTAACTTGCTTTATCCTTACCCCAATTCATTAAATACCATTTAATAAAGTGAAGAAACTGCCTTTTGATATACTTTTTACTGATATATAATTTACTAATAAAGAAAATCAATAATAAAGAAAAAAGAGGAAATTAATTACACTATGCTCAAATTCAGTATCACCTCAAGTCTCCTTAGTAAAATGATGGATAACTTCACTTGAGAAAGCAAAATTTCGCATTCAAGATATCAAGTTTCTTCTTAAAAGTCCTCTTTGTTAGATAAAAAAAATAGCTTAATCATAAAAGAAGACTACATTCCCTGCTTCTTCAATTTTACTCCAGACATAATGAATAGGAAATCAACTTCTTAAGTATCTCATGGTAAAATTATTTTTTCTTAAAACTCTCACCTTCTGTCTTAGAATCAATATTGTACATTGTTTCCAAGTCAAAAGAATAGTAAGAGCTATGTAATTAGAATTAAGTGACTTGCCCAGAGTCACAAGACTAGGAAGTATGAGGCCAAATTTGAACCCAGGACCTCTCATCCCCAGGCCTACTCGCTCCCCTGAGCCACTTACCTGCCCTTTTAAGCTATAATTCTTAATTGTCTCTCTATACAATCCATATCTCATAAATAAATGAAATAAATCATAGTAAAAGATGTTTCAGATTGAGTCTTTCCCCCCAACATTCCTTTTGGCTTTTAATCTACCTTTATGGTAAAAAAGCATTTGGAGTTACATTTATAGATTAACATGATATCTCCCCAGTGGAATATAAAATGATTGAGTGTACAGATTTTTTTTATTTTTGTTGTTGTCTCAGTATCCTGTACAATGTCTGGCAAATAGTCAGTGCTTAGTAAATACTTTTTGATTAATTGATCCTCACCAGCCTGTACAACCCTGTGGTGCCACCATCATATATGAATCCTATTTCAATATTGTCCCTTTCCGAGGCTCTATATTTCAAGAACCTCCGTGAAGGCTAGTGTTGGACTTTCTGGGGGAGGATCTGGATCTGTCATAGTGCAACTGCAGCCATACTCAAATAAACATCTTGGGCCCCAATAATAATGCACTGAATAATTTAATGGAAATGACTAACTATATAAAACTATATAGCTAATATACAGCTGTAAAAGAGAGAGGCACTGGCACATAGCTGGAGCTCGTAGCTGGAGCACAAGGTCTGACAGGTACTTTCAGACATGGTTTGTTAGAGAAATTCATTCCTTAAGGTGGCTAATTTCATTACTTACCAGTTACTAAGCTTAGAACTCAGCTAGTTTTTAAAATCCTTGAGCAGATGGTCTCTTAATGAACACAACCTGTGTTATACTCATGAAAGGTCTAAGGATTCACCCTAAAAGATAATAGTTTCTTCTCAATTAAGCCGATCTCACCCAGAAGTCATTTGTTTGATCTTACACTCCTTTTTCTATCTGTTTGTTAAGGAATCACTTTTATTTAAAGATAATTTACCTAGATAAACATAATTAGGAGCTAAACTATGTGAAAGGTAAACACAATATTTAAAATAATATAGTTTACCTATGATTTCAAGTGTTTATCAAAATAAAAATATGTTAAAAGGAAACAGAAAACTCTTAACCATGGTACAGATTATTAAAAGAATAAATACCAATCCATGAAGTAGTTCAAGATATGATCTCTTTAGATGTCTTTATTCTTTAATAAAATAATCTGATAGAGAAAGAAAATAAAATTAGGTAATAGAATGTGTCAAGTTAAAGAATTTGAAAAGATGCCCAAATCATTTTAAGGGTAACATGTTAATGGGTCTAATAAACTTTTGTGTATTGAATTTAAATATCCTCATTTATAAAATGAGAATAATTATATTGTGTAGTACAGAGGTGTCAGACACGCAGGACACATTCAACAGAACCAGATTAAAATTTAAATGAGAAATACTTTTTTTAAAAAATCAATAAAAATACAAAAAGCATAGATAATATTAATATGTGGTTTTCTAAATCAATATATGGCCCAGAGGGATCCTTATGTATGATTTAATGACCTTTTTTTTTTATTGATATAACTAGTGTAGTGGAAAGAAAATAGATTTAAAGCCCAGCCATCTGAATTCAAATCCCTGTTTTGACATATGCTTTTGGCAATGTTGGAGGCAAGCAATTTCACCTTTCTGTGGCTCAGTTTCTTTATCTGTATAATAACATTCAATTACATGTTATATAACATTTTTAACTTCAAGATTATTATAATTAATTATGATCCTAATTGACACACTGTGGCAGATATTGAGGCTCCCATAGGAGAGAAAAGTATTGAGTTCTTATGGATTACCCCTCCTGCTACTTAACTCATCACCATATTGACTCACATCACCCCAAATTCTAAAATAATCTAAGGATACATTTGGACATTTCTTTATTAATTACAAAAATTTCAACATCGTTCTTAATAATTAAACTAATAATCAATATTAAAATAATTAGCTTGGAGTTCCCATGCCAGTTAAATAATGTTAAATAAACATTATTTGGTTAATAAACTAGAGAAACTTCTTTACGTGTATTTCATCTCTCTTTTTATGTGCATGTACACAAATACAAATACATACACCCATTCTCATAAGCTTAAGTATATATTTAAGCTATTTATTAACAGTATAATCGATCAGCAATAAAACAAAGACATAATGAAGTCTAATGATATACCATGATATATCAAATATATGAAGACTCATCACCAATATCACCTTTATCCCTCACTATAATTGCTGACTTCTCAATTTGGAGAAAACAGACCCACCATTCACCTCTCAGGATAACAGTCAAAATCTCTCAAGAATCCTCATCAGGATTATACATAAAACATGAGAATTTTCTCATGTATTTGAAATATAAAGTTTAAACTCAGTTCTTTAGGGAATAAGTTCCTCCTATCCTTTCAGTCTCTCCCTATTCTTGGCAGGTAACTTTCCATAATAACAATTAAATCTTTAGTCTCTTCAGTGAAGGAAGTTTAAATTCAGTCTTACAGATTATGGTCAAAACCCAGTCTCCTCACAGATTCCTATAGGAATGTACATTAAATTGTTACTGTTCTGAATTCCACAGTCTCTTAAAAAGGTAATTACAGTATCTATAATCTCTGTTAGGAAACATCGCTGAATCTGGTGTTACCCAAAAGACAAAACGTCCTATGGAGAAAAAATACATCTGAGTTTACCATCATATCTACACACTTTGAACAGGGTGTTTAGAAAATTATAAGTGCTTCCAAGGAGGATTTCCATTCATCAATTCTTATCTAGTAGAACAAGTCAAGCACTGTCATGTAAACTCACAGGGAAAAATTACTAAATTATTTCATTGGATCTATGATCTCAATGTGAACAATCCATCCATTACTGTACTCTTTCTTACCTTGTTATCTTGTGAAATTCTTAACCTAGTCTTCACATAAAACTGCCAAAGAAGATTTCTACAATACTCTGTAAGCCCTCCTCTTCATTTCTGAACTTCTTAACTTACCAGTACCAGAGCAGCACTTGGGATATCCATTGGTTTAAACTGACTGTAATACATCTCTTGAATATCCCACTTAAATTTCTTCTTTTTTTAATTTGGAAAATTTCATTTAATTAATTAATAATATTTTTACATAGTTACAAGATTCAACTTCTTTCCCTCCCCTTCCCCTATCTCCTCCCATAATTGACATGCAATTCCACTGGGTTTTACATGTGTCATTGATCAAGACCCATTTCTATATTATTGATAATTGCACTAGGGTGCTCATTTTGAGTCAATATCCCTAATTATATCTCCATCCTCCCATGTGATCAGGCAGTTGTTTTTTCTTCTGTGTTTCTACTTCCACAGTTCTTCCTCTGAATGTGGATAGTGTTCTTTCTCGTAAGTCCCTCAGAATTGTCCTGGATCATTGCATTGTTGCTAGTAGAGAAGTCCATTACATTCGATTGTACCACAGTCTTATCAGTCTCTGTGTATAATGTTCTCCCTGTTCTGCTCCATTCACTCTGCATCAATTCCTGGAGGTCATTCCAGTTCATATGGAATTCCTCCAGTTCATTATTCCTTTGAGCACAATAGTATTCTATCACCAACAGATAACACATTTTGTTCAGCCATTCTCCAGTTGAAGGGTATACCCTTATTTTCCAATTTTTTGCCACCATAATGAGGGCGACTATAAATATTTTTGTACAAGTCTTTTTCCCTATTATCTCTTTGGGGTATAAACCCAGCAATGGTATGGCTGGATAAAACGGCAGGCAGTCTTTTAGCACACTTTGAGCATAGTTCCAAATTGCCTTCCAGAATGGTTGGATCAATTCACAACTCTACCAGCAATGCAATTTTGCTGCATCTCCTCCAACATTTATTACTTTCCTTTACTGTCATGTTAGCCAGTCTGCTAGGTGTGAGGTGGTAACTCAGAGTTGTTTTGATTTGCGTTTCTCTAATAATAAGAGAATTAGAACACTTTTTCATGATCTTATTGATAGTTTTGATTTCTTTATCTGAAGATTGCCTATTCATGTCCCTTGCCCATTTATCAATTGGGAAATGTCTTTATTTTTTGTACAATTGATTTAGCTCCTTATAAATCTGAGTAATTAGACATTGCTCAGAGGTTTTTGTTATAAATATTTTTTCCCAATTTTTGCTTCCCTTCTAATTTTGGTTGCATTGGTTTTGTTTGTACAAAAACCTTTTAATTTAATATAATCACAATTATTTATTTTACATTTTGTAATTTTTTCTAACTCTTGCTTGGTCTTAAAATCTTTCCTTTCCCAAAGATCTTACAAGTATATTATTCTATGTTCACCTAATTTTCTTATAGTTTCCTTCTTTATATTTAAGTAATTCACCCATTCTGAATTTATCTTGGTGTAGGGTATGAGATATTGATCTAAACCTAATCGCTCCCATACTGTTTTCCAATTTTCCCAGCAGTTTTTGTTAAATAGTGGATTTTTATCCCAAAAGCTGTATCCCACTTAAATTTCAAATTCAACATTTCTAAATCAAACTTTATTGTCTTTCCCAATAAAGCCTTCCTTTCTTCTTAGTTTCTTTTCTGCCAAGAGAACAATCCTTCCAGTCATCCAGTTTTACAACTTCAGTCATCCTTGATTTCCTTTCCCTCAGTTCCCATATCCAGTCAGTGACCATGTCTTCTAAATCCTTCTTTTATAACAATATTCAGGGGCAGCTGGGTAACTCAGTGGATTGAGAGTCCGGCCCAGAGATGGGAGATCCTGGGTTCAAATCTGGCCTCCCACACTTCCCAGCTGTGTGACCCTGGGCAAGTCACTTGACCCCCATTGCCTACCCTTACCACTCTTCTGCCTTGGAGCCAATACACAGTATTGACTCCAAAACAGAAGGTAAGAGTTAAAAAAAAAAAGTCCAGATATAACAATATTCATATATGTCTTTCTATTTGCACAATCATTTCTCTCCTAGACTACAATGATTGCCTTCAATTTAGTATCCTTATTTCTTGTCTCTCTTCTTTTCAATATATTCTCCACTAAGCTACCAAATTAATATTCCTAAAATTAAGGATAACCTTGTAACTTGCATGTGCTAAAAATGTCAAGGCTCTTTTTTTCTTTCTAAGATAAAACAAAGTCTTCACACTGCCATTTAAAGCCTTCCATAATCTGGTTCCCACTTATCCTTCCAGATTTATTTCATATTTCTCTCTTTCACATAAAATTCCTCCAGCAAACAAGCCTATTAACAGTTCCCCAAACTCATCTTTCTGTGTCTCATTCTCAAGCCTCTGCACAGGCTGCCCCAATTTAGGAATGCTCTCCTGATCTTAGAATCTTGTAGCTTCCTGCAAAGTCAATTCAGATACTATCATCTTCACTACTTTTATTTATCCCCCAATTTTTAGTGGTCTCTCTTCAGATTACATTGAGTTTGTATCCTTGCCAAATTCCATTAAAATCTTTAAAGGCAGTAAGATGTTATGTCTTTTTGGTTTTTGTATTTCCAGTGCTTCAAATATTAGGTGCCCTTTAAATGCTAAATCAAACTGAATTCCTAGACAAGTCCAGTCACATTTTCTGCCCTCTACTCAGGCCATAATTTCTACTCCTGCCTCATATAATTGTCATCATCACCATAGCAGCTAGCATTCAGATAGCACCGAGTAAGTGCCAAGCATTTTGCTAAGTGCTTTACAAAAATCTCATTTTATAATAATAATCCTTCCGTGTAAGTGCTATTTTTGTCCCCTTCTTATAGTTGAAGAAACCAACAAACTGAGTTTAAGTGACTTGTCCAGGGTCACATGGCCTGAAAATGTCTGAGGCTGAATTTAAACTCAGGTCTTCCTGACTCCATGCCCAGCACTCTACCTACTGTGCCATATAGGTCCCTCAAGGGTACTAAAAATAATATTGTAACCCTAAAGATATCTTATACTTTCATAGATCAGCTTTGACTTCATCTTCCTCAGATCTAGGTTTCTGCTCCCACTTCTTGGCTATTTCCAGTCATGCCACTGGGCACATACCTCCTCTTACAACCCCATTAGCCTCCCAGGTCTTCTTTTTGTGTTGTTTTCCCCAGTGGTATATAAGTTCCTTAAGGTCCAGGATCATCTTGTTTGCTTTTATGTCCCCCAGGATACAAAATATGATAAATAATATCTACCAACTGATCTGTTTTTCTATTTCATCCCCATGAGGTAGCTAGGAAGGTATTATCATTCTCATTTCAAGTCAACAAGTATATATTAAGCTCCCACTATGTGCCAGGTACTCTGCTAAGCATTAGGGATATGAAGAAAGGCAGAACTAGTCTTTAAATAATGGTGTCAAATTTAAAGAGACAAGTTTCAAAACTGGACAAAACATACTTTTATCTTTAGATGGCTGAAACGGGCTAGGTATATAATCTACCTAAGTATTCCAATCATTTCCACGTAGACCAAAAAGATCCAGAACAACTGGAGCTGAACCAGTCATTTGCATTTCAAAGAGATCAGAAGAAATGAAAGAACTAAAATATCTTCAGTGTTTCAGCAAAAATTAAAAAGAACTACTAATTAATGACTTAGGACAAGCTTTACTAATTGTCCATCAGTTGATTTAGACCAGTAGTAAACTGTAATTCAGAATCCTGTGAAGAGATTTCCAAACATAATCTGGAAAAAAGATCCTGATTAAGTTATTTTCTTATTTTAAAAAGTAAATTTTGCTGTAAAAATCTAAGTATTCTTTATATTAGCTTTTAGGGATAAATATAATCACAAATAGATAATTATAGTCACTTCATATCAGTGGAGTATCTAAACTAGTATTTCAAGATTCAGAGATAAATTAAGTTAAGTAAATTATTGGTATGAATACATGAAAGCAATTCTGTGGAAAATCTAAAACAGTGAATTTGCACAAATACTAAGCAGGCAATATGGTTATACATAGAATACTTATCCATATAAAATTATATATAAAATATACACATGTGCAATATTTTTTCAAAGGAGTTGGAATTGAACTAAATGATTTCTAAATTCTCTGCCAGCTCTAACTCATATGATTTATAGTAGAAGTTCTGTGATAATTTCCAGTTGATTGTATTCATGAAGGTGTGAACTGCCTGCTTCAAAATATTTATTCCTGACTGCTTGCTCCTGCCATCAATTGATCTGAGATCAAGAAATATATGTCTCTCAATCTTAATTTAAGATACAATTAGGGGGCAGCTTGGTAGCTCAGTGGATTGAGAGCCAGGCCTAGAGATGGGCGGTCCTAGGTTCAAATCCGGCCTCAGACACTTCCCAGCTGTGTGACCCTGGGCAAGTCACTTGACCCCCATTGCCCACCCTTAACACTCTTCCACCTAGGAGCCAATACACAGAAGTTAAGGGTTTAAAAAAAAGATACAATTAGCATAACATGTTTATATATAGCTACATTTATGAAAACATCATATATACATTAGGAATGATTTGTGATTTTCCTCAGGTAAACTTTTCCCACTAATACAGATTACAATCTATCTATATCTTAATAGATAAATCCTAAGAAATTCCCTAACATGTATAAAGAAGAATTTTGTGGCTTGTCCAAGTCTAGTTTAGCTCCTTAATATATTTTATTTTGTTTGGGTTTTTTTGGGGGGGAGTTGTTTTTTAAACCCTTAACTTTTGTGCATTGGCTCCTAGGTGGAAGAGTGGTAAGGGTGGGCAATGGGGGTCAAGTGACTTGCCCAGGGTCACACAGCTGGGAAGTATCTGAGGCCGGATTTGAACCTAGGACCTCCTGTCTCTAGGCCTGACTCTCAATCCACTGAGCTACCCAGCTGCCCCCCCTTAATATATTTTAGATGGTGTCCCAAAAGTCTTAGGGCAATTTTAGACCTTAATAGTCTTTTGAGGTAAACTTTATATAATGTGATAATAGGCAGGCAAGATAATGGCATGATGTAATGGGTGCTGGCCCCTGGGCAAGTGAGCTAACCTCTCTGCACATCAGTTTACTCATTTGAAATATAAGAACTCCAGGGAACTAGATTCAACAGTTCTCAGGTTTTCTTCCAAACTTAAATTTATGATCATATAGTTATACCGGGACATAATGTATATAATTACATATATACATTCTGGTATGAGGAGAAGCCAGCTAAAATCAATTCATGAGAGCCGATTGTTATATTTTCAATGTGAAAATTTCTGCCTTGGAAATTGACAAATGCTACAAATTAGGGTTTGATTTATTATTTTCTTGACTGTCTAGACTTAAGAAAGGGATAGAGAACATTTTTTTTTGTAAGAAAATGTTTATTTATTTTTTTAACATTTATTAATATTCATTTTTAACATGGTTACATGATTCATGCTCCACCTTTCCCCTTCAACCCCCCCCCCGCACCCCCCTCCACCCTTGGCCGATGCGTGTTTCCACTAGTTTTGTCATGTGTCCTTGAACAAGACCAATTTCCAAATTGTTGGTAGTTGCATTGGTGTGGTAGTTTCAAGTCTACACCCTCAGTCATGTCCACCCCGACCCATGCGTTCAAGCAGTTGTTTTTCTTATATGTTTCCTCTCCTGCAGTCCTTCCTCTGAATGTGGGTAGCGTCTTTACCATAAATCCCTCAGAATTGTCCTGGGTCATTGTATTGCTGCTGGTACAGAAGTCCATTACATTCGATTTTACCACAGTATATCAGTCTCTGTGTATAGAGTTCTTCTGGCTCTGCTCCTTTCACTCTGCATCAGTTCCCGGAGGTCTCTCCAGTTCGCCTGGAACTTCTCCAG
>NC_058130.1:237386789-237402066 GCF_016433145.1 Gracilinanus agilis
GTCTTGCTGCTCTCAGGAACAGGTCCCGGAGCTGCCGATGACTCGATGGGTGCCCCAAACTTGCTCTATTTCTTTTTAGCTGGGTTCGGAGCTATAGGTGAGTGTGGAGGGGGTGGGGGTGGGGCGGTTGCTCAGCTCGCGATTGAGTGAGTGAGAGCCCTTTTTAGCCTGGAACTGTCTCGATTCCACGTACCTTCCACGCTGTGCCCTGTTGTGGGGTTCCTCCGTTCGTCTGGACTTGTTTTTATGTCCCCTTGAGGAGTTTTGTGTGTTTCGGTCAGGAGAGGTTAAGAGCTGCTTCTTACTCTGCCGCCATCTTAACCCGGAACAATAGAGAACATTTTAATGATTCAAATTTAAACTTCAAAGTGTGTCGTGCATCCTTTTTTTTGGCAAATATTAAAATGTTAAATATTTACCAGTACACTCTTATTAGATAGATAGATAGATAGATAGATAGATAGATAGATAGATGTAGATATAGATATAGATGTAGATATAGATATAGATATAGATATAGATATAGATATAGATATAGATATAGATATATACACACACATATATATCTATATAAGGCTCAGTGGGAAAATAAATCTATAAATATAGTGTGAAATTGTATGCTCATATGAATGTGTGTCTATAATTTCATACGATGCACTAGTCAACTAGTCTTACAGTTAGGAATACCTCAATTGGAATTAAACCCTGACACTAAGTGATTCTCTCTACAGGCCTTTGGCAAATTCCTAAGTCTCTACTGACCCATGGAAAGGACCTGTATTGGCAACGGGAATTCTCTACTGACAAAATTGCAGATCCTTCCATGTGACTATATGGCACATTTATATTTGTATATATTTATTCAGTAATTGCATTTTCAGCTAATATTAAGCACAATATTATTTCCATAGCTCAGACCAACTTAGAGCAGTCCAAAGAGTCTAATGAAACTTTTTTATAAATGACCTATAGCTACAGACATAACTCTACAGGAAACTGTATAATATTATACTTATTCATTAAAGTATTATAATATTTATATTATATTTTATATAATTATAGCTTATTTATTATGAAATCTATTCTTTTGAGCTGGGAGGATCTTCAGAAATTATTTAGTTCAATTCCATCATTGTATGCATCAGAGGTTCCTAACCTCCTAACCTCTTCTACATATCAGGGGTCCATGGATAGACTTCAGGCAGTCTATGAAAAGGAAAAAGGGAGGAAAATGACATCTTTAATTTCACTAGCCTCAAAATGAAATTCAGAATATCCTTCAATTATTTAAAAACATTATTCTGAAGAGGCTTTACCAGACTGCCAAAAAACTATATGACCAAAAAAGGTTAAAATCTCTGTTACAGGCAGATGAAGTCAAAGAGGTAAAGTACTTGCCCAAAGTTACTCACCTCTTTCTCCTTTGTGTCTTGAAATGCCTAATTGTCTTTAAGGCTAAGCTCAATGACCACTTCCTGAAGGAGTTCTTCCCTTACATGCTTCCTCTCTTTGTCCATACCTATCCCAATATTACTTTGTATTTATTTTTTTGCTATATTTTGTTTTTACTCTATGCTTACAGGCTATTATTCTGTAGCATATAAGCCCTTCCAGGGGGAAAAAGTGTTTCTTTCTCTCTTCAGAACTTGAAATAGTGCCTGGTACATAAGACAATCATTGCTGAATTGAATTGAAATGAAATAGTGTTGGTAGGATTCAAATCCCAGGCATCAAACCCAAACCTCTTACTACTCCTCTTAAAATAAATAGCAGCTGTGTCAATAAATTGTACCTTGACTTTTTATAAATTCGTGTTACATTTCAATGTCTTCCCAAAGTAATAATATTAAATTACATGTAATAAAATATTTGCCTCAAAATAATGCTGATAGATCAGTGGTTCCCAAACTTTTTTGGCCTACTGCCCCCTTTCCAGAAAAAATATTACTTAGCCTCCTGGAAATTATTTTTTTAATTTTAATAGCAATTAATAAGAAAGATAAATGTACCTGTGGCCATCATCGCTCTCCTGGATCGCTGCAGCACCCACCAGGGGGTGGTAGCGCCCACTTTGGGAATCACTGTGATAGATAGGTACTATGTGTTATCTCTATTTTGACAGATGGGAATACTGAAGCTAAAAATGCTTTTAAAGTTGCCAAAAGATGACTTCAGATATAGGGTCAAATCTTAAACTTAGAAGATTTGTGATGAAAGAAGAATCCTCTCTTTATATAACAAGTTCCATATAAATGCAACTTAGCCAGGTGTTGAGGCTTTCAGTTGAATCCATGCTTGGTGATCCATGGTGAGGTTCAAGTTCACTGTCAAATCAGAAATCAGATAAGCTCCCAGCTAGACTATAAAAATTATTTTGGAGGAAATTCTAGCGGAGATTAACATTTCATAAGATCACAGTATTGAAGCTAGTAGGGGTCTTAGGGATCATCCTATTCAACCTCTGCATTATATAGATGAGAAAACTGAGACCCAGAAACAACTTGCCCAAAGTCATAGCATTTGCTAGCAAGTGACAACAAAGCTAAGAAACAAATCTTAGTCCTTGACTCCGAATTCTCTTTTAACTGTACAAAGTTGTCTTCTTACGTTTAGTCGATTGTCTAGATTTGGAAATAATTCAATGCTATTGTCCTTTGGGTACTTTAATTCTTTGTTTACTTTGTATTTTTTGAATCACTGGGAGGGATAACCCTACTCACATATCCTTACAATGCTTATCATTGCAAGCGTGAGGGTTTAAATAGTTTTCTGCATCAGTCATTTATTGTCTTATACCTTTGTTCAGTTGCCAGTCAGTGAATTAAATTAATCATAGAATCCCATGGCTAAGCACATTTATTATTATTGTGTCATTCATCACAGCTGCTGTCTTCTTTCTCCCATTCTTTCTCCTTAAACACTCTCTCTGTCTCTCTATCTGTGTGTGTATCTGTCTGTCTCTCTGTCTCTGTCTCTGTCTCTGTCTCTGTCTCTCTCTCTCATGTTCACAGAAGTGAAAACCACTTGAAACATTCCTAAGAACTAAGAAAACAAAACAACTTTCTCTTTTCCCTTTTGTTCATCTGGTTAAGGTGATGAAAATCCTTTTCCAGTTTCTTCTCACTCTGTCTTGAGAGGGAATTAGTGTGACTCGTTGGCATGGATTCCAGATTGGGAGTACCTCATAATTTAACAAACCAAACCAGTTCTCCAGGGCACTCCTCCTGCTGGATCTGTTTGTTTTGTAGCTCAACATTAGCAGAATGAGTTAGAAAATGAATACCCAGCACACCAGAAACATCAGTATGAAAATAGCCAACCTCATAGACTGAGTTCAAAAAGGTAATAATCAGAGCAACTGATAGGGACCTTTGATGAGAACTCAATGAAAGGACTGAACTCAGCTCCCTAAAGATTTTCAGTTCCAACTTCGTTCCTAATGAAGCAAAGTTTATCTTGTCAAACCTTGGTCACAGTTGGACATAACAGGCAATCTTTGCTTGCAAGGCTTCTGCTGATGGTGGAAGCTAAATGAATCCCAGCAGTTTGCCCTTCAGATTAGAACTGAAACATACTTTGTGAGAGGAATAACAAAAGTATGCTCTTCATCCATATAATCGAGGCTGCATCACAAAACTGTGATATGCTTTTCTACAAAATTACTTACGTATGCCTGGGAGAAGCCCAGCAACAGAATAGGAAAAGTGTGCCAGAGCAGAACAGACTCACTACAGTGGCAAAGCCTATATGGCTGTCTATTGTATAGACGATGCCCTTATTTACCCTCAGTTCTTTTCTTTCCCAGGAGCTAAAAGAACCAATGTGTAATTTTATTTCAAGAAAAGAATATTGTTTACATTAATTTGCTAGATGGAATGCTGGGTAGATAATTGGATTCAGAATCAAGAAGGCAGGTTAGAATCCTGCCTCAGACAATTGCTGGCTGGATCCATGGTAGGTCACTTAAACTCTGCCTCAGTTTTCTCATCTGTAAGATGGAGATGTTGATCAACTTTGTTTTCAAAGAGGACCAATGACAACATGGGATGATGTCTTGACTTGCTCATGAATTGATTTAAGTGAGGCATAATTGGGCAAAATGGTCAGCCTCACTTTCTTCTAGAGCCAAATCCAATAACATGAGAAAAGTAAAGATGACTGGAGATGACCTGGGATGCAGTGGTTGAATTAGATGTCTTCAATGTTTGACCAATTTCTAAGCACTCCAGAGTGCCTACTTCAGTCACCTTCATGGCCATTCAAATGAATTGTTCTCATCTGCCCATTCCAACAGAGGAACTCTTTACATGTTTAGGGTCAACATTCCCCTCTAACTCACCAATGGGTTTAAAATCTGTCAGTTACCCTCACCTTGGTTTAGCATATCTGCTAAGACAGTTTTATTGCAGTGTGGTTGCCAAGCATGCTAAAGCTTCTTGGAGCCACAGGTAAGAACTGGGTGAGAGATGGACACCAAATATAAATAAATGGGCAGTCCTGAAAAGGGCTTGGCATCAGAAGTGCTAGTCTTCCAGGAACACGCCATATAATAAATGGATGGGCATGGTGGGAAGCAACTATAATCCCAGCTATTAGGAAGACTGATTGCTGTTGGATCTCTTGAATTTAGGAGTGCTGAATTGCAGTGGGCTATGCTGATCAAGTGTCTACTCAGCATTAACATGGTGAGAGGGATGGAGGATACTAGATTGCATAAGGAGGGGCAACATTACATTGACCAGAAATGGTCAAAGCTCTCTAGACAATCAGTAGTGAGACTGGGTCCATGAGTAGCCCCCCTGCATTTTCCAGCTTGGGCAAGATGAAGAGTCCTAGTCTCTGGGGAAAAAAAAGAAAAGAAAAGAAAAGACAGACAAAGATTATAACAGCACCTACCTTGCAAAGTTGTCGCTAGGATCAAAAAATATATGGAAGTGCTTTTTAACCTTAAAGTCCTATATGTAATGATGATGATTATTATTGTTAAGAATCTGCTCTTGATTACTTCAAGACTTGATTGCTACTATTTCTGTTATATATGAAAGTGTTGAAAATTTTTAACAGAATCCTGAGAGCCTTGGACATTGATTTTGTACAAGCTATTACATATAAGTAGAACGTGCCCCTCCTCAACGCTGCCTCTTCTAATGCATAGGTTTCTTCAAGGCTTATTTTCTACTTCATGCAAAATACTTCCTAGTCTCTTTAACTGTTAATATTTGATCCCATTTCCTCAAATTATCATGCATAATATTTACATACTTGTCAGTTTACATACCTTATTCCCCAACCCCAAGGAGAAGCTCTCTGAGGTCAGAGACAGTTTCTCCTTTAGTCTGTGTATCCCCAACCCTAGCAATGTTCTAGCCTGTTCTAGGCATTTAGTAAATGTTGATTGAATTAGATTAGGTTGGGTTAGCCTGGAAGGTAGTTTTAATTCCTTATTCCCATTAGTTATCTATTTCTCTCACTGTCTCCAAGGATAAGTCCATAATATAGATCCGAAACACTATCTCTGTCTCCTCTCCTCACGCCTTCCCCACCTCCTAAATACAAAGTGTTCCACTAGGAAGCCATATGATTGCCTTCTCATTCGCCTCCAGGAATAAAATGCATCCAAAAAAGGAAGGAAACACTATAAAAAGAAGTATAAATTTATTCTTGGTTGAATTTCTAACAAGGTAGAATCATCACTTTAAAGGTAGATATAGTATAAATCTCTGTGTATGTGTGTGTAAATAATGTTAATTAGCATATGAGAAAGAACTTGCAGTGATTTTTTTTTCTGCTTTGTTGGAAGTCTGGGAGCCAGAGAGGAAACAAAGCAGCTCCCACCTAAACACCAGGAGAACCATAGAGGGAAATGCCCCGGAGGGATTCATAAACTAGGAACCAGAAGCAAATTGAAAAATCTATTTGCCAGCAAAGATTTCTGCCCGTTGCATTTTTTTTTATTATTGCGAATGGAGGCCATAGGGAATTAGACCACAAAGACCCATCAGGGGATTTCTTTTGCCTATGAACTAACCCTTTACCTACCTTCTTGTTTCTCTTTCTTCTGCAGGCCCCTGACCAAGGTGTAGACCATAGAGGTGGAGTCATGCTTCACACGGCCATATCATGTTGGCAGCCATTCCTAGGTTTGGCTGTTGTGTTGATCTTCATGGGCTCTACCATAGGCTGCCCGGCCCGCTGTGACTGTTTACCTCACAACAAGTCCGTCTCTTGTCACAGAAAGAGGTTGATTGCAATCCCAGAGGGCATTCCCATCGAGACCAAAATCCTAGACCTCAGCAAAAACCGGTTAAAAAGCGTCAACCCCGAGGAATTTATGTCCTATCCTCTGTTAGAGGAAATAGACCTGAGCGACAACATCATCGCCAACGTTGAGCCAGGAGCCTTTAACAACCTTTTTAACCTGCGATCCCTTCGTTTGAAAGGAAACCGCCTGAAACTCGTTCCCCTGGGGGTGTTCACAGGACTGTCTAACCTCACCAAACTTGACATTAGTGAGAACAAGATTGTCATCTTGCTGGACTATATGTTCCAGGATCTGCACAACCTGAAATCCCTGGAAGTCGGGGACAACGATCTGGTTTATATATCCCACAGGGCTTTCAGCGGGCTGCTCAGCCTGGAACAACTCACTCTGGAGAAATGCAACTTAACAGCGGTACCAACAGAAGCCCTCTCCCACCTCCGCAACCTCATCAGCCTGCATCTGAGATATCTCAACATCAATGTTATGCCCGTGTATGCCTTTAAGAGACTGTTCCAACTGAAGCATCTAGAGATTGACTATTGGCCTCTACTGGACATGATGCCTGCCAATAGCCTCTATGGTCTTAACCTCACATCCCTCTCCATCACCAACACCAATTTATCGACGGTCCCCTACCCTGCCTTTAAACACTTGGTTTACCTGACTCACCTCAACCTTTCTTACAATCCCATCAGCACCATCGAAGCTGGGATGTTTGCTGATTTAATCCGGCTTCAGGAGCTGCACATAGTCGGGGCTCAGCTCCGCGCCATCGAACCACACGCTTTCCAAGGGCTCCGGTTCCTCCGCGTACTTAATGTTTCCCAGAACCTATTGGAAACGCTGGAAGAAAATGTGTTCTACTCACCCAAAGCCCTAGAGGTCCTGAGCATTAGCAACAACCCCCTGGCCTGCGACTGCCGCCTCCTTTGGATTCTGCAGAGGCAGCCCCTCTTGCAGTTCGGGGGCCAGCAGCCTATGTGCGCTGGCCCCGATAGCATTCGGGAGAAACCCTTCAAGGATTTCCACAGTACTGCCCTTTCCTTTTACTTCACCTGCAAAAAACCCAAGATCCGGGACAAGAAGATGCAGTACCTGCTGGTGGACGAAGGGCAGACAGTCCAGCTGGTCTGCAATGCCGACGGTGACCCCCAGCCCGTCATTTCCTGGGCGACCCCTCGCCGGCGACTCATCACCACGAAATCCAATGGAAGAGTGACGGTCCTAGGGGATGGCACCCTGGAGATTCGTTTTGCCCAGGACCAAGACACGGGCATCTATGTGTGCATTGCCAGCAATGCTGCAGGGAACGACACTTACACAGCCTCCCTTACTGTGAAAGGATTTGCCTCAGACCGTTTCCTTTATGCTAACAGGACCCCTATGTATATGACAGACTCCAATGACACTAGTTCTAATGGCACCAATGCAAATACTTTCTCCCTGGACCTTAAGACCATCCTGGTGTCCACGGCCATGGGCTGCTTCACATTCCTTGGAGTGGTTTTATTTTGCTTCCTCCTCCTCTTTGTATGGAGTCGAGGAAAAGGCAAGCACAAAAACAGCATCGACCTTGAGTATGTCCCCCGAAAAAACAATGGTGCTGTCGTGGAAGGGGAGGTGGCCGGACCTAGAAGGTTCAACATGAAAATGATCTGAGGTTCCACCACTAGCAGTGCTTTTTCTTTTCTGTGGCATTGTTTGTATCCAATAAACCAGCCTGGCAAATCAAATTGCTGGGTCGAGGGGCAGCTGGCTGCAGCTGCCCCTTTGTTCAAATGGGGTATATAGGAAACAGGAAGACTTGTTTGTGGTTGTGCAACAGGGCCTCTGCACCAAGAGGCAGGTGTGTGTCGGGGGCCTTTCACAGAGTTGGTTTTACTAATTGTTTGCATTGCAAATATTGGCATTCTGGGGATCTCAGTAATGAACCTGTTGGCTCACTGTTCATGGACAATTGTTCAACATTTTCTACCACTACAAAAAGAAAAAGAAAAAAAAAAAAAAGAACAACCTACAGTGTAGGATTTACATATTAAAGACACATTTGTCTAAAACATACTCTACAGTTAAAAAAAAAAAAAAGAGAGAGAATTTGTATCTATGATTATCATTTGTTAAAGCCTTGCACCATAACCTATTGTTGGTTGAGCACCACAAAGAAATCGATATATTCTTTTCTTTTTCTTTTCTTTTCATGACTAAAACAACATATATACTGTGTACATTTTAAAGCAATACGAATGAGAGGTTGTGCTTTTAGTTACTCACCACTACTGACCCAAGTGTGATGTCACCGTCTTTTAACGGAAAATAGCAAACATCACAAAATAGATCCCTGTAGTTACCTGAGGAAAGATACAGAGAGAGAGAGAGAGAGAGATATGGATTTGTCTGATCATAGGAATCCAGGTTACACTACCCAAGGCAAAATTGTTTTAACTCTGTTATCTTCTGTTAATATAAATAAAGGCATGTGCCTAGTTTTGATACAGAATGGAATATTTTTTATACTTGTGATATCACACTGGACCAGTTTACTGTAACAAAGCCCTTGGATTCACCGAAAAGAGAGGGTAAGCCACAAGTAGTGGTTAAAACTATGAAAAATAAATAAGTAAATGAATGAAAGACAAGGTAGATGTTAACCATGAAAATGAACCATCTTTTCACAGCCTGGTTTAAATTTCCCAAACCACCTAATGTGCTGATAGACAATGGAAAAGGAAAGAAAAGGACTTTGGTTTTTACATATTCATAAGAAAACTATCACCTTTATGGTAGTTAAGATAGAGAAGTGAATCTACAAAAGCTCTCTGGATAGGAATGAGCTCTTCTCAGATGCCAATAAACCAGGTTCATCCATGCATAACAGAAGGATTATGCAACCTTAAGGACATGCTTAAAACGAGATAGTCTCCTTAAGATCCAACTGCTGCCAATTAAAAGGACTTGCTCTCTGCTATCACTATTTAATATTGCAACTTCCAAGAAATACTTATAGATATCAAAGTTAATTTCCACAAGTGGACCACTTTGGCATTTCTCCTTTCTACCTTACAAATTACATAATGCTTGCTTTTTTCTCCGTAATAATCAGTGGTAGACAAGAGAAATCTTATTGAGATTTTTAAAGGGGTGAGCAAGATTGTACTGAGGATAACTCAAAAAATGCTGTTTTGATTTGGTGGCTGATCAAGAAAAAAAAATCCTGAAAGTATGGAAAGCTTTATTGATCCCCTTCTTTTGCCATAGCTAATACAAAATATTCTAAGATGCTGGCATCACTAAGTGTTGCCTAAAGATTTTAAATTCTGAATATTTTCCATTCTTAAAAAGAATATACATTATCACCAATGACTTAGCCCAGATGAAGCTTAAATTTTTCCCAAAATGCTTAGCAAGTGGTTCTTCGAACAGATTGAATGTTACTAATAATCAATGAAGAGAAATAATATTTGGTGAGTGATTATCTATTTAGCTAGACTGGAAGAGGCATGAAAATGTTGTGTATTTCACATTTTGAGACAGATTCAAAATGGTGTTCCATGACATGATATGGTAAATAAGAGTGAGCTCTGTGTTGTGAAATGATAGAATGAAAATGTTCCTTAAAGGGGACTTGCTTTTTTTGGTCTTTGAATTTTGTGAAACTTAAATAAAATGACCCCTAAAAAATAAATGACAAATGGAGATTATCCCTGCCAGTTGAATAGCAACCCACCTGAAAATCCTGCTCTACTTTCAATAAGGAGAGTAAAATAAAGAAATGAGATGGAAAGATTGTTGAACTGTCAGCTGGATTCATTTTTACTTCTTGTTTCTGATAATGGTCACAGATCTCAAAAGCAATCCTTTGAGGTTGGGGAGAAGAGAATAACTATATACCAAAACTAAAATAAATAAATATATTAGTTCTGGTATAAATTCAAGGACATCCCAGTGTAATTTAATGGAATATTTTCTTTTAAATTTCAAATGTGATCTTTTAAAAGTTAATCCTAAATGAAATACAGGATAAGTTAACTTTTAACATTGTAAATTAAGCAAACTCATTTCTAAAGAAAAAAAATGGCTAATTGAAACTGGGTTGTAATTAAAGTACTCCTGAATTACACATGAGAAGGCTTAGACATCCTGTATGGATCAGTCATTTTGAAGGACATTAAAGTCCTGATGAGGCAGTAAAGAGCATATTTACTATTTGATCTTACAGGCAAGTCAGTTAGACTCTAGAGAGGAAGCGTCCTAATATAAACCCAAATATAGTTAACTGCAACGTGGTATGACTGAGGTAAGAGTAAGGAAGTCTAGGTTCTGATCCTGGCTCAATTTCTTACCTGTGTAACTTTAGGTAGGTTATTTCACCAGACCTCATATTCTTTTTTAAAACATCTCTACATAGCTGAGACATACAAATCAAATGACATCTGTTTGACTATTAGCTACCAAGGCAACAATGATCAACTATTTTTTAATTGAACAACTCTTTACCTTGTTGCATTCTCACAGCTGAACCAGTTTAAACCTGAAATCAACGGAAGTGGGGAGAGGGGTTTTGATGGGGCAGGTAGGGATCATAGCCCATGTTTATCTCCAGTATAAAGGACTTTGGGAATACCAAGCTGTTTTGTATTTCTTCCACAGGACTTCAGGTTACTACAAGGATTGACCCATAATCCTAGAATAATCTAGACAGTAAATCCAAACAAATAATAACATTGAAGTAGGAATGAGAAGACCTCTGTTCAAATCCAGGCTCTCCACTACTTAACTACTTGTGTGGCCTTGTCCAGTCATTTAATTTCTCTTAGCCATCTGTGATTTGAAAGGGTTGGACAAAATGTTCTCTAAAGGCTCTTCCAATTTTAAATCCTATGACTGTCTGGGGATTAATCTGTTGCCTTGGGGGAGCAAGAGAAAGAGAGGTGTGTTGTGGGTAAATGTGGATAATCCAAACCTTTGGAGGGTTTCTCTTTTACTTGTGGATTGGTCAGCTTTCTTAATACTTTGGGAGGAAAATATCTCCTTCAAGTGGCACTGCCAAAATTATTATTGTCTGGTGCCCCAGTATCCTAAAAACAGTAGGTGCCTGCCCTAGTGTGGGCAAAATAAATATCCACAATGGATTCAGTGCCTCATCCATAGATTTCGGAGCATTATATGCCAAGAAAGAGACATGCTGTTTTTCCAAGCTCTCATTTTACCCATCTTTCATACCAAGAGGGCTATATCATATTGGTACTCTTCAGCATCCCCTATTATCTAACTAGTTGAAAAGCTAAGCAAAAAATTGCCTAGAGTTGTATTTCCAATTCACTAACAGTATTGTCCAGAATTCTAGTTTTGCAGAAATTTCACCAACATGTTCAGGTCCAGCAAAGGTTGTGAGCCCAAGTTAATTTGCTATTTTTGTATTCTGCTATCAATTTCACAAGGTGCTCTACATTGCTTATGGCAATATTCTGGAGGTTTTTGTGATAAATGCTTTCTTTTTACTCAATTTATAGCTAAGTCCAGAAGCTTACATTTACCCACTTTCTGTGTGTTTTAAAAAGAATTACTTAAATTTCTCCAAAATGAAGTTCTTACTTTTTTCACTTACTATTGAGTGAGTAGAAATAAAAAATGTTTTTACCCTTCAAAAATGAGGAAATTTAGTTGTGATCCTTAGGCAGTAAGAGGAGACTAAACCTCATAGAAATTAATTTACCCCTGTTGGAATCTTATCTTCTTTCATGTCAAGAAGGAGAAATGTGTGTATGCGTGTGTGTGTATTTTAAACATTAGAGCACTGAGCTCAGAAGCTTTTACATAACCCAAATCATGTTTCTGATTTTTCAGACAAGAAAAAAACAACAAAAAGTGTCATTTTCTGCTTTTGAAGGCTGCAGTCTGAGATAAGCAAAGAATATCAGGGATAAAAAAGAAATGAAAGCCACTTGGATCCATTTCCATCCTTTGATATAGCCCTTTTGCTCCAACTACTCAGTTTTAATAATCAAAACTAGAAAAAGAAAGCCTGGATTATGTAGGTGATGTCTGTTTTTAGGCTTACCCAGTAGCTGTAACCAATAATCATTATGCCCTTCTTTTACTTCCAAAGATGCCATTTTAGTTCCTTTCCCTTATTTCCCAGTTGACTTTGTGTATAGTTTACATGAGCTAATTCAAATGGAAACAATAGCAGGAAAATGAAGAGACAGTAGCATAGGACCAAATTCTACCATTTTCTTTATTCTATAAGACATCCCAAAGAAGGAATGTGTTATTTTATTTTTCAACTCCTGGGTCATATATTTTGGATATGGAAGAGATTACATTTCTAAATGACCAGAGGAGGTGGTACCTAATGTGACTCCTTCTACCATTCTGCACTGAAAGACCAGCTGGAAGTTTCTGACTTCACAAAACATAAACTCTTGTGACATCAAAATGATAGAAAATTTGGAGGGAGAGCAGGAATGGGAAGGGATAACTAGAGAGAGAGAGGGAGGGAGAGGATCAAGAGCGACAAAATCAATAAATTTCACTAACAATAATTCTAGTGAACTAAAAGCTCGGCCTCACTTAGTTTTAGACTGGTGAAGATTTTCCACCCCAGTCCCCCACTAAAAATTGTGGGGTTTAAACAATTTTCCAAAACTAAAGTTGATTCTGCACCCCCCAAGGAACATTTTTAAATGAGGTCTGTTTTATTTAATTATTAAAGCAAGACCAAAGGATATTTTTTAGGAGAGCAAGCATGACTTAATGACTTCACAAACATTAGCTAACACAGTGAATAGAAAACTGACTTCAAAACCCAAAAGACAGAAGTTCAAGTCCCTCCTCTGACACATACTACTGCCTCTATAAATCTGTGCGAGATTTAACTTCTCAATGCTCTTAAGCAGAGCATTTGAAGACTATAAGTTGCAAAGAAGGTGCCAACCTGCTTCAGTACAAGAAGTTCCCTCTCTCAAGAGTCCCTATATAATTATTAACTTCATGTTTTTGTCCTCTCCAACTGTGAGGATCTTCCCATGAATAACTTTCCTATTAATCATTGCTTAGTAGGAACATTTTTAAAATATCAAGTTTTGTAAGATGACCCCAGTCTATCTATACTGTGTGTATGTGTATAGTATACATATGTGTTATTGTGCTTATGTGTGTGTGGTACATATACATGTATGTTTGTGCTGTTGAATGTTTTTGTTTTTTTCATTTGGTTTGGTTGGGTTGGGTTGGGTTGGGGGTAGGTGTGCCCAAAGAAGTCTTGCAGAGAGATTCCTCCTACGAGATGTGTTAATCTCCTGGGAAGAATCTTAGATATTACCCAAGCTTCCCTTTTCTCATTTTCTGAGGTTGTTAACACTTTTTTTCCTTCCTTCCTCTCATGAGAGGATCTAATTAGTGAACCATTCCCTAAGCAGGAGGCAGTGGCTCTGCCACTTCCCCTCTGACAGAATCCAGAGAACAGAAACTCTCTTATATACATTCCTTCACAGGCACAGATCTTCACATGTAGTGCAAAGGAAATTATTCTCTGTTTGCCTTGCTCTGTTTTCACCACTGTCACCAAGGAGCAACTGTCATCCTGCATCAATAGATGGTTTTTCTAGAAAAAACCTTCTTTTCACTGGTGCACAAGAAATCCTGAGGAATTGTTAAATTAGAAATTTTCTTTAATTCTTTCCCAATTTATCTCACAAAGCCATTCTTTGTTTTTAGATTTATTATTCACAAAAAGCTGACAACAATCTGTAGGTTAAATAATTCTGATTTCTTTCCACCTTTCTAAAAGCAGGAGGATTGGTTTAATGCTAGGTTTAAATAGACAGCTTTATTTATAGCCTGAACAGAATAAGAAAAGCAATGGCATAATCAAGAAAGTGTTGCACACTCTAAGACTTTACCTTTAATATGCAGAATAGCTTCCAAAAGACAATATAAACAGGTTTTTTTTTTAAAAAAATTGTAACTAACTTGCCTAGCCTCATTAATTCAAGTCAGGATAAAAATATCTATCGCCCTGAAAATGGGTCACAGTGAAATACATTTTGTTCCTATATTAAAGGAGCCCTTTAGAAAATTTTGCAGAGAAGTTTCCTATTGAGATGACTCTTTATACATTGCTGCACACCCCCTATTCCAAATTGCTTTAATATCTCAAAAAAATTAATATGACTGAACAATGCTGAGGAAGCAGATTTCCACAATTTGTACAACTTTGTATGTCACATGAAATTAAGTAATATATATAAATATACATACATGTGTGTGCACCGCCTAGAAATTGTCATTGGGCAATATAATGGAATGTATGTGCTAAAGATGATTAGCTTTGAGAAGGGAACACATTTATCTTATTTTTCCAGTGATATAATCAGGTGAGCTGCCTACAGGATTGCCTAACACACATCCATGCTGATCAGTTTTTTGTTTTTGCCATATGGCATGTAGCATCCCATGCACCCTTCATTAATACAACAACTATAGTTTATAGATACTGTACATATATAATAAATATGTGGGGGGCAGTTTTTTTTCTTTAAAAGTGTTAAAATTTAATTACTTTAAAATTTGACAAGGTCAAACAGGGAAAAGGGACTGTGCTGTGTGTCTGTGTTTTTCTTTTAGTGTATTTGATCATGATCTGGCTTTGGGGAAATGACCCATGAATGCAAGCCAAACATCAAATTACAAAGCTTTCTTTGCCTGATAGCTTTTCTGCACACACACACACACACACACACACACCCCTCAAAAAAAATTACAAATGACAAAGGTAATGCTATTTTCATTTGTCTCTCATTGAAAACCATTATTGATTTGTGATTATCTGGGTCGCAACTTTTTCTTTTCTCTCCAACTTTTATGAACAAGTTATTCAGTAACAAAAAGGGCTTAAGCATCTAACATTTCCCTGAAGTCCATGGGGTATTACTAAAAATAATGAGATAAAGATGTGCACTTGTTTGCTTGTTTGTTTGTTTGTTTGTTTGTTTGTTTGTTTGTTTGTTTGTTTGA
>NC_058130.1:237402075-237494359 GCF_016433145.1 Gracilinanus agilis
TTGTTTGTTTGTTTGTTTGTTTGTTTGTTTGTTTGTTTGTTTGTTTGTTTGTTTGTTTAAAAGATCACTGGAGTCAGATATCCAGAAATATTTCTAAAAGGAGAGAAAGGAAGGCTGTGGACTCTATCAAAGAACATGACTTAGTTAACATTACATTAGGTCAAACAATCAATTAAGTATAACATTATAATCTTCATCACTAGAGAGAAAATGAACCCAATGGATTCTATTTATAAAGTTAGTGTAAAAGAATAGGGGGGGGGAGACTATCAGGAAAGTCAGGAGACAGATAGGCTATCTCAATTTTCCTGTAGGTCATCATGATGCAGATGCCAGGAATGATTTGACAAATATATGTCTGAATCTATGTGATATTAAATTTTGCTATAAAGGAATTCTATTATCTAAAGGATTTTAGAAGGGAAAAGAAAGAAAAAGTTCTACAATACCATACTTAAATTAATTCATCTTGGTACATGGACAGGTTACAGAAGCAAGAACACTAAACATATGTACACCTGAAGAAGTCACAGCTTTCTGCATATCACTTTACCATTGCCTCAGTTATTTTATAGACAATGTTGAGGAGAGGGTACAGAGGGAAAGGAAGAAGACAAAAATCTCTTGTCTTCAGGACAATCTATTACCATAAAGGACTGTAGAGGTTGTCTAATCTTTTAAAAAAAGAAAAAACTGACTTGTGAAGAATTGTACTTCGATAGACTTTTTGTAGTGAGGTAATAAAATCTTTACTTCACTAGAGAAAAATAACCTTTAGGTGATATGAACCAGTAGCTCCTCTTACAAGTGGTATCCTCTCTCTCTCCTCCCACACTTAGATGCCCACCCCAATGAACACCCTAAGAAAAAACAAGACAGGGTACCATTTTTTGGACATCTTAGTATTAATAGGACTATGGAATTTTAAAGCTGAATATCAATTCCCCCAGTTTGCAAAGGATGAAAATATGGCCCAGAGAAGTGAAATTAACTTCTCTACCATCAGAAACAAGCTTCATGCTACTTGATTGGTATTCATCCCATTCCTCCCTTTTTTTTTTTTAATTTTATTAAGCCAACATTACAAAAAATAGAAAAGTTCCCATAGTTACATGGTTTCATTAAATAATATTGCTATCAGTCAAGGTCATGATTTAATATGGGCAAAACCACTTATAGTATAATAAAGAAATTTGAGTATAAAACCAGTTCTGAAGGCCTCGTTGAAAGAGGGGGGAAATGATATTTTGTGATTTTGAGAATGTTTTTGCAATGCCTATATCTTTAAGTAAGATTCCTAACTTCTGAAGTCTTCATCTCTAAAGACATCGTAGGAATGTGTTAATTTAATTTCAAAAATTAAATTAGGATTCATCAAAAGTTTTTGTTCTTTGATTTCCATCTCTTCTCCTTTCCCTATTCCTACTCCATCCCAGTTAGGATGATCCTCTCTAGTTGTCTGAATGGCCCTTATCATTCTGTATAATGGATATTTGACTTATTACTTCCTAGTAAATCCCTCCTGGACAGGTAATTTCATCCTGAAATCTACCATCCTCTTTAGTAAAAATAATGTCCTACCACTTGGGTTCCTCACTACCTGGGACCAAAAATTGAATACAAAAGGAACCCCAAATTAAGTTGAAAGTACAAATACATTACTAAAGGAACTCACCCAACTCAGCAGTGACAAGATCCTAGAAAATCTGAAGACTTTATCCTCTAATCTAGTGCTTGTCAAATAGGTGCCTTTCATCATGTTTTAAGAGCAACTGAATTTTGTGAACATAAAAAATTAATTTTGTACATGCACGTGTATGTGTGTATGTGTGTGCATGTATATGTGTTTTCCTGGACCAATGGCGTTGTAGACAGAAAGACTTGAGTTTACATCCCACATCTAACATATCCTGAGCTCCACTCTGAGCCAGTCCCTTAAACTCTCATTGATATCCAGGCAATTTTCTACAAACCATTGATCCAGACTTCAGAGAAGATCATGAAACCCAATGCCTTCATTTTATGGATAAGGAAGCTGAGATCCAGAGAACTTATGTGATTTGCTCTAGGTCATATAGCTAGTAAATATCTCAGGCAGGATTCGAACTCAGGTCTTTCAGACTCAAAGTCCAGAGTGTTATCCTTGGATATTAATCTACCCAGGTAGAGGGAGATTCCTCCCTGGGAATAGCCAACACTGATGAAATCACAAACCTTTTCCAAATGCATACACATGTATAAAAATATATATCTATACATATATATACATACATATATATAGAGATATCTCCAAATCTACTTATCATTCTAGAATAAGAAAGAAATTTAAGGATGAATCCAAAATTAAAGGTCTTCTTGGAGCAGAAAAAAAATCTAATATTTTAGCATTTAAAAAAAAGAATACAATGAGAAAAGTGACAAATCTGGAGCAATAAGTAATTCAAATCCCAGTTCTATCCCTTACTACTTATATGATATTGAACAAGTTCTTTTTCCTGCACCTCAGTTTCCTTCTTTGTAAAATGAAGGCATTAAGAACTAGAAAATCTGCAAGATTCCCTTCATGCTTTAAATTTATGATCCTATGAACCATCATTCTATTATGTCATATATTGTATATAAGTGCATATATAAAAACATACACATATATGCATACATAGACATATGTTATGAAATCCAGCAATTTGAATTATGAAGGAAGTCCTTTATAGAAATCTGTCAAGCTCGGTTTCAAACCAAAGTCAATTGAGACTTGACATATTATTTTATCATGACAAACGAAGGAATCTTTAAACAATAGTCATATTCTGATGCTAGAATTTACCCAACATATAAATTTATCTATTAGGATCACCTATGAGAGAAAAATAAGAAAAAAGGAAAAGGGGATAAAGTAATCATGAGACTCAATAATGAAAATAACCATGTTTGGCTCCTGATAGTGGAAACAAAACTAAATCAGTGAGGATCGAAGGTTAGAGAGGTAGAAAGTGAAATGAAGCCTTCCTAAAAGACATACTCTGTGGGCAGTTTAATATTTTGCCGGAGGGCCCTGCATCTTGCCAAAGGTTGCAGGGGTTAGACCTATAATGAACACTTGTGGGATTAGTTTTGCCACCTAGGAAGATGAGTCTATTTACCTGATTTCCTCACTGAGGAGGAGGCAGCGTTTACAAGAGTCATTTTCCAATCACAGCCTTCCCATTTATATTCTTCAGAAGCACAAGAGATCAAGCGTGCTGCTATTATTATTGCACAGAGACAATTCCACTAAATTTAATCCATTCTTTTAGCTATGGGCTATTAACTGAATGTACAAAAAGACTAATAGGTTACATCCATTATATGAAGTATAGCTCTCTCACCAAAGCCAAACAAATGCCTTTTTTAAAAAAGGGCAGTCAGTTTCTTCAAGGCTGCACAGTGCATCCGTTCAAAGATGCTCCTGGAAATTAATTTGCTGACCACAGAATAAGTGTGTGATGCCAAGAGGTTAGGAAGTCAACCCTAGGACTTTGATTTCTGTAAACACTTGCATTTCAGTCACCTTCGTGGGATCCAGTTGCTTTTGCTTCTGAGGATTCAAAAGTGTTCCAAGGTACTATTCCGAGAAACTTTGGGTTTATTCTAGAATAGGAATGTCAGCTTGTTCTGTTATTTCCAGCTCCAAGTCTTAAAAAGCTGGGGGGGGGGGGGGGGAATGGGTCCATAGAAAAAAACAGATAAACGGAAAGTCATCCCTCTGATTGTCCATAGAGGAAGCCTTGTGAATTAGAGGATTTCCAGAGTTGTTAAATTTGAATCCAGGCTCTAGGACCTGTGTGACCTCAGGCAAGTCACATAACATCTCTAGGCTTTGGTGTCTTCATTTGATAAAATAAGAGGATTAGACTAGATTATCTCTAAGCTCTTTCCTACATCTAAATCCTTTAATAAGTTATTTGACAGTACCACTGAGTCATACTGTCGCTTTTCCAGCTTTTGAAGTGAATGGCAGCAGGCAAATGACAAGTGAATAAAAAAGGATCTAATTTTGGAAAAAAGATGGATGCTCTAGGATACATCACTCTGCCTCAAATATATTTAGCTTTGTGGTGCTGGTTGTAAGCTGATGATTCAATAGATTCAATTTTTAAATTTCATCTTAAAACTCTATGTACTTATTTCCTTTAAATGCTGCTAAAGTTAATCCAAACTGCACATATATACATACATGCAAACGCATATTCATACAACAGAAATAATCAGCTAGTCTGTGCTTCCTTACTCCATTCCCACTACCCAAACGTTAGGCATTGGAAAACAGATTTCTCAGGCTTCTGTCTTTAAAAAGACATAAATTTGGGTTTTTAATTTATTTAAATTACATTTTCTTTTCAAAGTCCCAAATTTCACCAACTACCACAATAACTAATAAAATAACTACCAAATGCCCAGAACGTTTTCCCCAGGTGTCCAACTCAAACTACAGTTACTTATGTTTGTATCCCTATTGCAAAAAAAATTAATAGGAACCCGGAAACTCCTACGTTTCCCATAATTTCATATAGAATGTTGGAATTAGAGATTCGCCTTTGTCTCATTGGCCAATCTCCATTCTGGTTTTAAGGACCTACCTACTTTAAGGAGCCTCTCTCAGGGAGACAGTCTAGTTAAGTGTTAAGTAAATAAGGGTCTGGGATTCAGAGAGCCAGGGTTTAATTTCTGGCTCTGCCATCAGATTTACTTTTTTCTTGTGGGCAAGCTCCATCAAGCATCTCTGCATCCCCGCCTCTCAACACGGGCATAACACTACCTACCTCACAAGGGTGCTGTGAGGCTTAACAGAAAAGCATACTGAAATAGGATTCCATTTAAATGGTGCCACACAGTGTCTGGAAGGAGTGATCTGAAGTAAGAGTCCCCTTTAAGCAATTTCAGGGGTCCCAGATTTACTGGGACATATCCATTCTTGGTACTTCTGAATTCCAATATGATGTTGAAATGGCTTGGCTTACCCCTAACTTTAATGACCTCTGCAAAATCCATAATAATCCTGAATCCCTCTGCCCAAAGAAAGCTGGGATACGGAAAGATAATCCAACAAATTAAAAGAAAAAAAGGAGTGTTTTACTTTCAAGTCATGGGGGAGCAATTTGAGGAGGGCTACATTTATTAAAATAAGGATCAAGAGTTAGATCTTCGAGGGGGTGCATTTTACTGGAGGAACTTATTGCCTAGGGCTTTTTGTTGTTTTCAGTCTGACTCCCCAATTTTCTGTACTATTGTTTTAACATGAAATCCTTTTCTTATATTGGGAAGGGAAGCTATAACCCATCTCATTTCATTATGATTCTTTTCATTCAGTCTGTTCTGCTTAAAGGACAAACTCTTTTCAACAACTATTGTAATTATTTTTCAAAGAAGGCCATTTTAATTGTCATATTGTTCTGTGGAGCCCTATTGTCTCTGTGTCCTTCAAAACTGTCAATTACTTTTAAAAGGTGGGAGGGGGTGGGGGGCGAAAAGCACATTGTTGTAATTGATTTGTATGTTTGAATTGTCTTATCAGAAAACAAGGTTATGAATTTCATCTGTTGAGACACAAAAATAAATACTTTCCTAAAAAAAAGAAAAAATCTTGTACCTGGTTTTTGATGTTTGAATTCTCTAAAAAAATACACATTTTTCCTTATCTATTTCCTTTTTGTATTTTATCAATAGTGATTACATATTTGTTCATCCACTAGCTGAAGATAACATGGTTTAGTGGAAAGAATACTAGCTCTGCATACAGAAGATGTGGGTTCAAATTCTACCTCTGATATTTGCTTATAAACTTGAGCCAATTATTTAACCCATCTGACCCTCAATTTTCTCAACTGTTAAATGAAGACGTTGGATGAAATGGCCCTTGAGAGCACTTCCAGTTCTATATTTATGTCCCTATAATACCCAGATCCCTTCTACTCAATGGTATTACTCAAACGTTGATTTGTGGGTTTAGATGAAGAGACCAGAAGTGAATTTAAATTTAAGCTGAAAGTAACCATGGTGGGTGGGTGGGAGAGAGAGATCATTTTACACATGTATGAGAGAGCCATTTTTGAAATGGCTGGGAATATGAACATAATTTCTTGAGAAGTAGACCTCTATTCTAACAGAAATTGTAAAAGGAGCTTAAGTGTCTGAAGGAAAATGGTTTTTATGTGGAATCATAACCCCAATTTCTTATTTCAGTTGGAAGAACATTTTAAAAAGTAACAAAGAGTCTGGAGCACTAGCCTCTAATGTGCCCCAATCAGTGAAAACATTTTTGAGCATGCCAGACATATGTATACTTGTACCACATACTAATAATCATGTATGCCATAAAATTACACAAAAAGAAATTTTTAAAAGATGAACTAAAGATAAAATGTCATTTAAGTCATAGTATTAGTAGGGAACTACTAAAGATTACTGGGCAGGGGAATTAAATTTTCAGTCATTATTTTAGGAAGTCATTTTATCTGGTATATGTAGGACAAGTTGTAGAGGAGAGAGCAAGTAGGAGAATATTTTAATAGGTGAGGTGGTAAGGTACCAAACTGGGTGTTTGTTCTGTAAGGAGTAAGAAAGGGAGAGTTACAATGAAGGACACTGTAGAAATGGCAATGACAAGATTTGGTGACTGGTTAAATAAAGAAAAGGAATAAAAGGAAATAACAGTGCCAGTGAGGTGTAGTCAAACCCATCACAGAAAGAGGGAAGTTGGGAAAAGTGGTCACCAGAAGTAGAAGAGGGAGACTATTTGGGAAATGTTGGGTTCGAGATGTCTCTGGGATAGCAAATTCAAAATATCTAATACTCAGATGGCAATGTGGGCCTGAAACCTGGAAAAGAGACTAGAACTGGATATGTAAATTTGTGAGGCATAAGATTAAAGATAACCGTGAAACCAATGGGAACTGATGAAATGGCTAAATGAAAAAGTACAAGTATTGAAAAAAAAGGGGGGGAATAGCCAGGACAAAACTTTGAGAACACCCACATGGGGGGGGGTGGGGAGAAGGACAGGGGAAGGAGAGAGGGAAGAGCAGGAGATGGATGATGATTCAACAAAAGAAAAATAATAAAGAGTATCAGGTAGGAAGAAAACCAAAAGATAAAGTGTGAAGATAATCCAGAAAAGAAAGAGTTAAACAATAACAATTATAAAATTAAGGAAAGATTTCCTGAACAAGATGGTGCTTGAGCTGTGCCCTAAACAAAGGTAGAGATTGTTAAAATGCCTTTGTAGGTGTCACAATCTTTTTAAAGGCATAATAATAATAATAATAATAATAATAATAATAATAATAATAATAATAATAATAAGCNAATAATAATAATAATAATAATAATAATAATAATAATAATAATAATAAATATTTTTATTTTGCCTACTACCTGCCAGGTACTGTGCTAAGTACTTTACATTTGCACTATCTCACTTATTCCTCACTGACAAAAGTGTATACATTTAAAGTTAAAGTTTCAGGTAGCAATGTCTGACTGTGAGAGGTGGGTTATAAAGAAAGCTGAGTGCCATAGAATCGATGCTTTTGATTTCTGGTGCTAAAGAAGACTTTTGAGAGTCCCTTGGACAGCAAGGAGACCAAGTCAGTCAATATTTTAAAAAATTAATTTGGACTCTTCCCTGGAAGGTCAATACTGAGTCAGAAAGCTTAAATACTTTGGCCACATAATGAGAAGACAGGGCTCATTGGAAAAGACCCCGATGTTGGGAAAGACTAAAAGCAAAAGGAAAAGACAAAAAAAGGACAGTAGAGGATGAGATGGATAAATAGTGTCATGGAAACAATGACACAACATGAACTTGAATAGACTTTGAGAGATAGTGGAAGATAAAAGGCCTGACCTGCTATGATCCATGCCTTCATGAAGAGTCAGACAAGACAATAACAACAGAACAACCCTAGGAGGTAGGTGAAATGATTATTCTCATTTTATAGATGAAGAAACCAAGGCAACAGAGGTTAAGTGGCTTGCCCAAAGTCATACAGTTAGTTAAGTGTCAGAAGGAAGATTTGAACTTAGATCTTCCCAACTCCTGGCCCAACATTCTATCCACTGTTCATCCCCATGGAGTAGGAGACAGAATGCCATGTACAGGAAAGAGCAAGTAGGCCAATTTGGTTAGAATGTGAATGTATGAGAAATAATGTGATATGAACAACAAAAAACAGTTTGGAGCTTGTTTGTGAAGAATTTAAAAAACTAAACAGAAGAACTTGCATTTTATATTATAGGGATGCCACAAAGCTTCTTAAGCAGGAGAAACCTGATCAAGTCTGTGATTTAGGAATATCAATTCTGTAAATACATGGAGGATAGATTACAGAGAACAGAGCAGGAAGAGTGGCTGGAAAGTTATTCCTATAGTCCAGATAAGAGAAGTCATGAAGGGCTGAACTAAGAGAGTGACTATGTGAGTAGAGATGAGGGAGTAGATTCCAGAGATGTTATAGAAGAAGTCAGGGAACTTAAAGAAATGAAATCAAGATTAGTATTAGCCAGCATTCTTTTATATAAATGAAGGATAAATCTTAATTGATATCTGAAATAGTAACCAAGATATCATTTTAATTTTGGCATGACTTGATCTTTCCCAAGTCTATGTTCTTACAGGTTAGAAAAGTCTAATACAAAGACAGTTCAAAAGGAAAGCAAAATAATTACCAAGCATAATTAGAAGGCATCTTTATCCTACTTTTATTACTGATTGGGTGGATGGACTATCTAGTTATCATGAATCACCTCGATCCTATTAGACTTGTCATCTATATCACCAAATCAACTGATCCTTTCTTGAAAATCAGCTTTAACCTCCTACCTCTCTTCCTCTCTTCTTTGCATGGCTAAGGACTTTAAAAGATAAACCAAAGAATTTGCATTTTATATGAGTGGCAATGGGGAGCCAATGGCTTCAGACCTATTAATTTCTGTCATATGGTATGACCTCTCTCATCTGATAGTTTTTCTACATATTTTATCAGGTTCTATTTTGACTCTCTCTCCAAGGAGTTACAACTAATTCAAATGTTTTATTCAAAAATATTTTCAACATTTGTGTGCATTGTGGCAACAACATGTTTTTCAAGTTAGAAAAAAATGCATTTGGGGGAGAATCAACTACATGCAGGCAATGATAGTGCACCCTCTCTGGATTGTGAGTAAGTTTTGGAGAATGTTAATGTATCTTGTAAAGCCTAAATTAAGTCATAGACATCAGATCCCCTTTAGGGAGGACTGATTAGGCTCTGCTTGACAGTCAATTAGTCACTCTAGTGTCTAGTTAATCCTGTAGCTAGCACAGAAAGCTAGATGGCAGGTAAAGAAAGAAATAGAAATGGTAAAACCAAATTGGCTCTCTTAGCACGACTGTATCCTCTTCTATATTAGGTGAAAAGAGTACAGTTTTCTTACTGATCACCAAATCATCCTTTCTTCCCTTTTCAAAATACGTTGATGGCATCAGGACACATTTTTAACTTATCTAAATCAGCACACCTGGTCCAGAATTTTAAGGAACAGTGTAAGCCAACCACAGCTTTGTGATTATTATTCAGTCTTTTTAATTACACTCAACTCTTCATGACCACATTTGGGTTTTTCTTTCCCAAGATACTGGAGTGGCTTGCCATTTCCTTTTCTAGCTCATTTTTTTATAGATGAGGAAACTGAGACAAAAAAGTTTTAAGGGGCTTGTCTAGAGTCACACAGCTAGTATGTGTCTGAGGCTGGGTTGGGTCTTCCTGACTCAAGGCTTAGCATTCTATGCATTATACCATCTAGTGTAAAGGTTAAATTTAATGTTTGGACTTACTATATTTCAAGTCAGAAGTTTATTTACCAAAATAGAGGGGAAACAATAAAGCAGAGAAATGTGAAAGAGGTTAGAGAAGATACCTATACTAGTCCTTAGCCAGAAGGTCCCATAGTGAGTAACCACGAGGCCTCCTCCAAGATGGAAGCTAGTCTTTTAGGAAACTAGGAAGGGAGTCAGTCCTTTTCATTCACCCAATGAAGTAGTTCAGGACTTAGAGTCTAAATTGAAGCAGAGGTCCAACTCCATGGTCCAAGCTGCACTCTCCAGCAAAGCTCCTTCGAAGACTATCTCACACTCTCTTCAGAATATCTTCTCAAAGACAATCTGCCTCGAGCCAAAGGATTTTATGTCTTTTATGGTGGCTCCTTGTCCCTTCCCCTCTTCACAGGGTCCCATCACAGTTTCCAAATTGTCTAGCATTGTCCAGGGGGGCAATGTCTGTGGGGTCAACTTCTCACCTTCTGAAGCTTATGTTCTCACCTTCTGAAGGTTAAATTCTCACCTTCTAAAGGTTAAGTTCTCATCTAAGGGTGTGAACCTTCTAAAATTCATCTTCTGGAGAGGTGAATACTCATCCTGGCTGATTGAGTTTCTGAGGGTATGAATTCACTAAGTGGTTTTAGAGCTCCTCCACCTAGTTCAAGCTTGTGTTGATTCAATCAAAGGTAGACAAAGGAGAGTTAATCCTGTCTTCACAATCTAGGGAGGTACTTAAATTAGTGTTAACTCAGGATAGACAATAGAGTAAAGAATTCTCTTTTACACTAGCTATCTTTTATTGATGGCCTACAAACCACTAATGAAAAAAGCGTCAAACTCATTATCTAAGGCAGCCTTAACTAGATAAAAATATAATTGGGAAATGTTTAACAAAATCAATAAAAATACAATGCAACATAGATAATGTTAATCTGTGGTTTAATAGTCAATATGCTAGCCACAGGGGTATGTTTCTATTTGTTTTGCAACACTATAATAATGGAATAATCTCACCCAAAAAGGATACAAGGTGGCATATGTATCCACTACCTCATCTTTCTTGGGTCCCAGTCTTGGTCAGATGAAGTAAAGTGAGGGTGGTGGGATAAAGCTGCAAAAATTAACCTCAGCAACTCTAGACTGTTGACCAATTCTGGTTGACCAGAGTCTTTGTGCTTTTAAAATGCAATAGACTAAAGGAGTTGGGGCCCCTTATGGACACATCAATCTAGAAGAGTGATGGGCAAACTATGGCCCGAGGGCCAGATGCTGCCCACTAAAATGTTCTATCAGGCTGCAGAGGACATTATTCCTAATCTGAAGAATACAATGAGTAGGATACAATACAATGAAACTTCCAAAGAGTTGCCTTAGAAACAGACTGACAGATGAGCATTTCTTTTCCTTTGGTCCCCTCTTTAAAAAGTTTGCCCATCACTGATCTAGACTAGTATGCAGATCCCAGGTACTTTTTATTTATTTTTTTAATTATACTTTTATTTTTATTTTGAATATTTTCCCATAGTTACATCCAGTTACTTTTTAATATACTAATTCTAAGTAGGTCAGACACCAAATAACACAGCCAAGTCAAGTCAGTCAATCAGCTAGCATTTATTAAATACCTACTTACTCTGTGCCAGGCACCATTCTAAGCACTGAGGATACAAAGAAAAGCAAAAATCATTCTTTGTTTTCAAGGAACTCTAATGAGTGTGATAGTCATATATAAACATGATGAATACAGGATAAATTAGAGATTTTCAAAAGATGGAGACACTAGAATTTAGTGGGACCAGGAAAGGTTAATCAAATCTTTCATGTGCCAATGATTACACCTATATTCCTAGATTATTGAGTCATCCCAATTATTTTTCTTACCTCATCTTCATGTCAATCTATCAGCTCCAGTACCATAATATGAGATAATGTATTAAAAGTATATATATATATGTATGTATATATAATGTATATGTAAATGTCTGATATTATTAAGTGTGGAATCAAAAGTACCCCACTCCATTTTAGCCTTTTTACCTTAACTAAGTAAGAATAAGAACACATCTCAATCAGTGACCAGAGTGCAAGTTCTCTTTGCCACATGTCCTCTCTAAGCTGGAACCAACTTTAACCTGGACTCTGAAAAGTCTTGTGGAGGAGTGGGTCACAGACTTCTGGGGGGATATTCTGTACCAGTTGCTCAAACTGTACCACCTTAGTAATGATCCCTCTCTAAAAGCTACTTAAGCTTGGCTGACTAAATTAATTGTCAGTCCTGGAGAAAAGAAGAGAAGGCTGTTCAAGCTGATGGTGTTAGAGCAGTGATTCCCAAAGTGGGTGCTACCACCCCTTGGTGGGTGCTGCAGTGATCCAGGGAGGCGGTAATGGCCACACTTTTTTTGTATTACATTCTATTCTGAGTTCATTAAATAGTTTCATAATTTCCAGGGGGCGCTAAGTAACATTTTTTCTGGAAAGGGGGTGGTAAGTCAAAAAAGTTTGGGAACCACTGTGTTAGAGAATCACCCCTGAGGAGTCAGAACCAAGAGATGATGCTCAAGTTCACTTGCAAAGGCAATTTTTTAGGAGAGTTCATGGAAGTTGAAGTCCTATCTCAAAATTCCCTTTACCAATAGTTACCTTTGCTTTGAATATCCATCCTTCTCTTTATCCCAATGATGTCCTTGTTCTTTCCTTCAATTAACAAGTATTTTTTAGAAGAATCAACTTTACACAGAACACTTTCATAGAAGCTGAAGAAAGGGAAGAGAAGGAATAAGAGGGAATAAACATTTATCTAGTACCTATTCTAAGCCAGACACTGTGCTAATACAAATGTCTCATTTGATTTGCTTTATAAATATCTCATTCGACCCTCATAATAACCCTACAAGGCAGGGGCTGTTACTATTCCCATTTTGTAATGGAGGAAACTTTTGAGGAATTGTAATTGAGGAAACCATTTTGCAATTGAGGCAAATAGAGGTTAAGTGACTTGCCCAGGATCACAGTTATTTGATATCTGATGCCCCCTGTCAATCCTTTTTTAAATAAGACATGATCCTTGCCTTTGTGGAGCTAATAGATTGATGAAAAGATATGATTCATATATAGATAATGATAATTTAAAGTGATACATAAGTAAATAAAAGAAGTACAAAAAGCTTTGTGAGGTCTGAAAGAGCAACAGTAATCCAGTATTAGCTTTAAGGTTAAAGGCAGGGTTCAAATACAAGATGGTATTTGATTTGGTCTCTAAAGGATTCCAAGAGATGGAAAAGAACAGACAAGAATGAAAACATAGGTATATATGTGGGGGATGGAGAAAAAGAAGTATATAATGACTTATAGCTTTGAATGAATGGAAAAGAGGAGTACCGTTTCATTTGTAAAACTGTTTTACCACTTGCCATGAGCAAGGCACCATGCTCCATACCTGGGATGAGAAAAAAGAAATACAATGTAGTCCTTGCCCTCAAGAAACTTATAATTTAACAGGGGAAGAAATAGAAAATAAGAACACAACTAGTTACAAAATAACATAGAATATGTTGAAGGAAATATTGAGAAGGAAAGATCACTCACAATAGTTCAAGGTATTAGATAAATAATTTCAAGATTTTTGGGAAAAGAAGCCTAGACTTTAGGGAGCTACTAAAATTTTTGGGAAAGTGGAATAATGAGAAGATTGATATATCTTGCACAAAGCTGTGCAAGGGATCAAACTAGAGATAGTCCAAAGTCTAGCTGACCTGTTAGGAAGCTGTTAGTGTAGGAAGACAGTAATGCTGAACTGTACTATGTGGCAGAAGGGACATGTGAGGTAGAGGACACATACACGAGTTGTGTCTTAGGCGGATTTGACTCAGTCGATGATGGGAAAAGATTAGACAGAATCCAAGCAATTAAGGAAAGAAAAGGAGACCCTGAGGTTTCAAAAACTAGTTAACTCCTTACTATTTTTAAGCCTCTATTATTATTTGCCTACTTGTCAGCGCAACCTGACAAACTTCATCAAAGGAGAGTGGAAACCAGATCTCAAATAAAAGAATAAAGCATCCAGTAAGGAGTACAATAAAAGCTAAATTATTTCAAATATCCATTAGAAAGAGGAAAAGTTCTTTCACATTTGTAAGTTTCACAATCATTTTGGACATGGAAAATTTTCAATTTGTTTAGAAGCCAATTTTTTCAGTGCTGTCTGACTTCCCCATGGAGACCTGGTGGATGAAGTGTGTGTAGTCCCTAACTGTCTGTTTGAAGGAGATAACCACCTACATTAAATGCTTCTTCAAGGAGCTCACAAGTTCCACTGGGGTTGTGCCAACAGACATCAGCTATTTAGAATCCTGAGCTTTCTTCCTAATGCATTTACAGATAACACTTTAACAAGGGTTAAAGACTAAATACAATTAGCCTGGGATCATTCAAATGTTGGTCACCATAGTTACTAATGCTCAGTAACAGTCTCAAGGTGCCCCAAACAGGTAATGGAGAACAAGGAGTTTCAGTTCAAATATAGATCTCAAACCTAGAGCTGGAAGGAATCCCAAAGGTCATGTTCAACGCTAATTTTACAGATGAGAAATCTAAGGTCAATGCTGATTATTATTCCCCACCAAAAAAAAAAATGGAGGCTTCAATCAAGGGAGAAGAAAAAATAATAGGTTTAAGTATAAAGAAAGTATCATGGAAAACTGTTTCTTACCCTTTACTTTTGATTTAATGTAGTGGAAGGTAAGGAACCATAGTTTTTAAGTTAGAAGTAACCTTCTAACTTAACTAGTTCATGTCTTTCAACTGCCTCATTTTTACCAGTAATAAAACTGATACCTGGACAGATTGAAAAATTGTCCAAAATCTAGAAACATAATGGAGCCAACTTGTAAATCCATTGTTAAATTTTCAGTGTGAGTATTTACATCTTGAGAAATCAGCTGCTACTAATCAAGACTTGATTTAGTGTTTGTTGATTGCCTAGGCTTAAAAGTATGGAGAAAATATTCAGGTAGATTAAACATAAATGTGTGTCATGAGTACTTTGTTGTTGTTGTTGGAGAGCCTATTGGTTACACATTTGCCAACACATTCCCAATTTAAATCCACCCCTTTAAATTGCAAATTTAATGCTCTTTCTGTTTCAGTAGATCTATTTGTTAACAAGAAATTTAGAATTTATTCCTGATTCTATAATTTAGAAACAACTGTTTCTTAATAATTATCACCTTTTTTAGTTTTGTTTTTCCACAGTCTGCCTTCAGTTACAAAAATTTCCTACAATTTGCTCTAGGACAAGGCCAAAACAAATTAGAAAAAAAAAAAAGAATAACAATGTTTTAGAACAGAAATTTCAAATAATTTGATTATCTCTCACTTCCTCAGCCACGTCCCAGGGCTTCATTCTGTTATTTCCTCCCTTTACAAAAGAGTGGGCAGATAAACGTTTAACAACTAACTTTCCAAGAAAAAAAAAATGTAGGTAGTGCACATGTTTAAAATTTACTCTGCATTATAAACATTCTCTCAATGGCTTTCTTAAGTCTAGACCATCAACAAAATAACATAGCAAACCCTGATTCTGTTTGCTCATTTCTGTTTTAATCACTTTGAAAATTTTAAATTTAACAATATTGAAAGCTGCTTGGAGCTGGTTCTCACACATTCCTATTTATAATACAAAGAGATCAGAGAGGGACACATTCCACATGTACAAAATTTCTTATAAGTATTTGGAAGGAAGTAGCAAAGAACTGGAAACCAAAGCAGTACCCACCAAACTGGGGAATGATTGAACAACCATGGTATATGAATGTAATGGAACATCATTGTGCTATAAGAAATGCTAAATGGGAGGGGCTTAGGGAAAACTGGGAAGATTGGTAGGAACTGATGGAGAATGAAGTGAGCAGAACCAGGAGGGCAATTTACATGATAACAATTTTTAATAATATTTTATTTTCCCCCAATTACCTGTAAAAATGATTTCAACATTCTTTTTTTTTTTTTTAATTTTGGGTTCCAAATTATCTTCCTCCCTCCCCTTCCCTGAGACATTAAGCCATCTAATATAGATTTTACATGTATAATCATGTAAAACATTTTTCCATATGATCAATTTGTGGAAGAGATCTCAAACAAAAAAGAATAATAAAGATATTGAAATATATTTTGCTTTGGTCAATATTCAGACTTCATCTGTTCTTTCTTAGGCATCAGATGACATTTTTCATTATTAGTCTTTGGGATTGTCTTGGATGGCTATATGGCTAAGAATAGCTAGGTTATTCAGAATTATTCATCAGACAATTCTGTTGTTATTGTGTACAGGGTGCTTCTGGGTTCACTTTGCGTCAAACTATAACATAAACATTTTTAAGACAATTTTGAAAGACTTATGTACTGATCAATGCAATCATGTTTCTAGAGGAATAATAATGAACTATGTTACCTACCATATATATATCTATAATGTTCTTAGCTCTCACTAACCCCAAGAAAACTCACCCTAGCCACAGACTCAGAGGACTGCAAGCAAGGAAACGTAGTTAGTTGCATTCAATTTATTTTTAATTTTAACTTGCCTTATAAGGTAGATAAAGGGACTGGCCTATTTAAAGGTCAAGAGATTGGCAGCAAGTGGGAGGACTTCCTCAACAAATGCAGGCTGACACTTTTACTATAATTCGTAGTAAAGTATACTAAAAGGTGAAATGTCTTGCTCAGAGTCCCAGGCAAATTGTGTCTGAAGTAGGATTTGAACTCAGTTCTTCCTACCTTCAAAGCCTGCTCTCTAAGCTTTAGGACATAACTAGCTTCCTCTATAATATCCATCAAATTCTGGTAATTATAGTTACTTTGAAGAAAGGAAGATCCAAACATTTCAGATACCTTAACTATGCTTTCCAGCTCTAACAAGGGAAACAAAACTTCAAGATTTTTAAGTGAGCAAACCTTTGATTATTAACATTTTTCTTTTACCAGAACTCTTTTCAGGGTCATTTTTCTATTAACAAGGAATCATTCCTTCTTTGGTTTTCCCCTTAACAGCAGGCTTAGAGAACCTATTAATTCCCAGGGCATCTATAATCACAGTTATCCAGGTGAACTGTGACTGACTATGAACCTAACAGAAATTCTCTGAAAATGTAATTGTAATTTAATATTAACTTAAAAAAACAAATGACAGCAAAGTATACAAATTTCTTTTGTTCCATCCATATAAAAGTGGTTGTCTTGAATGGGCCTGGAAGAGAAGAGGGTATTCTATTTTTCTTCAACTGATATAATTCATCCAAGAACAACCTCAATCGCTGGAAGAAAAGAATTAGTCTACACCAGTACTATCAAACTCAAATAGAAACATGGGCCATTAAATTGTACCTAAGGATACCTGTAGTCTACCTGTTGACTTAGAAAACCCCATGTTAATATTATATTTTGTTTTATTATTTTTTCATTTATTTTTGTTGAATATCTCCCAATTACATTTTAATCTGGTTTGGGCCACATGTTTAACACCTTTGGCCTATATATTCTGTAAAATATCATGCCCTCCGGGGGCAGCTGGGTAGCTCAGTGGAGTGAGAGTCAGGCCTAGAGACGGGAGGTCTTAGGTTCAAACCCGGCCTCAGCCACTTCCCAGCTGTGTGACCCTGGGCAGGTCACTTGACCCCCATTGCCCACCCTTACCAATCTTCCACCTATGAGACAATACACCAAAGTACAAGGGTTTAAAAAAAAAAATATCATGCCCTCCATGTTTTGTTTATTAGCCAGTTTAATATATTTAATACTATAGCCAAAGCATAACAGTACAGTTTCTTTTTTTCCTATGGCATACTTATAATGATTTGAATAGTATTTCTTATTTCCTAGAATTAAAGTCAAGAGGGTTGCTGTGGCTAAAAATGCCCAATAGAGCCATAGCTAGTAATGTTGGTGCCTGGAGCAAGCAGTAGGAAATAGACTCCCAAATCGATTTTGTAATTCATAGAATGAAAATTGTACAAGAAGCAATTTAGTAAATTCAGTTAAGTGGAAAGGGGAATTAGTTATTATAAAGGATCACAGATAGGTATTATTAACACAGTTGGTATATTAGTTAGCTTATTGCTTTAAATAATTATTCTTGTTAACTAGGTGCTAGGTGTGTTTTTATTGTCTTTCTTAAGGCTAAAGGAATTCCAGGGCTGCCAAGAACTTCTAAAAATCCATACCCTAGGACCTGTGACACGCATGCTAAAGATGGCACACAGAGACCTTGGAGCCTGGCCCCATCCCCCAAAGCAGTGGGTGGGACATTCTAGCCTCTCTCTACCAACACAGAGGCTGAGTGTAGCCGAGTGTGGCTCAGTCTCCGGCTTTTGGCTGTGCCCCTCCGACCCACCCCCCAGCCTCCCACAGAAAAGTGAGGGACCTGCCCCTCCAGGCCCAAGAGTGAAGGGCTGCAGCTGGCCCAGGGCTGGTAGCCTCGACCCGCCTCCCAAACATCAAGGAAGGGTTGGGGCACTGGAACCTCCCCTCGGAGCTCGGACCCTCCCCTTGGAGCTCGGACCCGCCCCGGACCCTCCCCCAAACACAGTGTGGGTGGACACTGCATGAACTCAGGGGACGGTACATGGCATTGGAGGCGGGGCATGGCATGCAATAGGAGAGGGGAGGAGATGGGGGAGGGACGAGGGAAAGGGATGGCCCAAGGTCCCTAAAAAGGTCAAAGGTTCTCCATCACTGCCCTAGGAGAAAACCCACATTTTCAGTATACACTCTATTATAGTGGAATTGCTCCATTGTGGTAGGATGGCTATGCCATCCATAATGTCTTCTCAGAAAAGATAAGAAATGCTTTTGACCAGAGCCCCCAACTATAAAATCTTCTGGATGATTTTTGTCAGAATACAATAGAGGCTTAAGAACTCTGACCATCTCTGAACAATGGCCAGCCATGATTCCTGAGGACCAATAATGAGGACTTCTTGATAGAGAACTAAATTAAATGTGTAGAATAAAACACACATGGACAAAGCCAACATGAAAATGTGTTTTGCTTGACTATTTGAATTTGTTACAAGGTATTTTCTTTCTTCCTTCCTTCCTTCTCTCCTTTCTTTTTCTCTTCCTTCTTTTTCTCTTTCTTCTTTCTTTCTTTCTTTCTTTCTTTTTCTTTCTTTCTTTCTTCCTTCCTTCCTTCCTTCCTTCCTTCCTTCCTTCCTTCCTTCCTTCCTTCCTTCCTTCCTTCCTTCCTTCCTTCCTTTCTTTCTTCCTTCCTTCCTTCCTTCCTTCCTTCCTTTCTTTCTTTTTTGCAGTATGGTGTATAAATGGAGATTTTGAATCTTGGACTGCATCCTCCATAAGTCCTTAGTATTTCCCAGAATTCCCTTTAATTTCTCCTGTGCCTCCACATTTGTGTGGTCACATTATTGTTTTATAGTTGGCTGTAAGTCCTCCCTCTTTCTCTTTGATTCCTGGGAGCAGAGCTGGTTAGTATCTCTTAATCTCTTTTGATATGTTATTATTAATAAAATATTCATAAATATAATATTTAGTATTTTGCATATTAATAGTAATCTCCATAGTGGAAAGGGAAAGTTGGAAAGGATAAAAATAAATGCTTTTTTTTTTAAGACTGCAGTTAAAACCTGCCAGTATTTCTGGCAGCTGGTAATGAATATTGGTATATAGCCAAATATTCCCATGCCATGCTTCACCACTACTTGGTCCTTCTCTAATTGGTATAGGTATAACATACTGTCCTTCAAGTAGTGATTCCCAAAGTGGACACTACCGCCCCCTGGTGGGTGCTGCAGCAATCCAGGGGCATGGTGATGGCCACACTTTTTTTGTATTACATTCTATTCTGAGTTCAATAAATAGTTTCATAATTTCCAGGAGGCCCTAAGTAATATTTTTTCTGGAAAGGGGGCAGTAAGCCAAAAAAGTTTGGGAACCACTGTTCAATAGGATACAAGGTCAGAGAGATCACTTCTGTCCTCACACCTATAAATTCTTAGCCAAATTGAAATAATTTATCCACTAACTGGACAGGAAAGGTAGCAACTTGTCCTCCTCATTCTACAACCCCTCTCACCAGACCTTTTCAGTCTGGCTGGCAGAATTCCATAGACATAGGATATTCTACCTGCCCCTCTCCTGTGCTTACCATAAATTTAGCTCTGCTTCCTGCCCAGGCCTATGAAAATAAAATATTGTTGGTTGAAGGCAAAAGAATTTGTAAAATGTCTCTGAGAAGATGACTTTCTTGCCCTCTGTCCTTATTTCTTGGGACTAGCTAGAAACTAGTAACATACATGACAAAACAAAAAACTGACCCATCTTCAAAGCAATCATTTTCCCAGTGACCTGTGTGAATAAATCAAGGCACTGAAAAACTGTCCAAGAAGGTGGCAGAACATCACCTAGTAGGGAATGGTTTTTGCATATTTGGACCAAACTGAAACCCCTATGTCTCCAATAAGTGATTCCTTTATTTTTTCCTTTAATAAAAAACTCCTTTATTATCTTTAAAGAGAAAGAATAAAATTAAAACGCAAGTGAAACATCTCTAGTGCACCAAATAGATCCTCTATGGAAAAAGTATGAGAAAACATGAAAAAAATTATAATCATGTGTGAAAGGGTTGTAGTCTATATTAGTGGATGGGTATATCAACACCAAAGAAATCATAGAGCTTCCAAAGTACTAAAGCTAAGAAAAGGAGAGAAAGTATCAATATGATGGATAAGCAAAAGATTCATTTTTGTTTTATTTATTATTATTTTTAAGAAAGTCTCTCTTTCTTGCCTATGCTGGAACTGCACTACTTTTGACCTGCTCCATTTCTATCATGCATCTGTTTGCCCTTCCTTAAGCAACCTTGAACCTCTCCATCCCTATACTGTCCTACCTCCATTTCCCAAGGGGCTCACCATACTGACATCAGACTTAGTGTGGTTCAGAACTCCCAAGCTCAAACAATTTTCTATTTCAGACCCCCCCACTAGGTGAGATTATAAGCAAGTGCTATTATTCCCAGAGGAATTCACTATTAAAATGAACTTTTTCTTCATTTACTAGAACTCTATTTGTTACACAAATGAGGTGAATTTTAAGATTTGCAAAAGGCCAAAGCAAGACATTGAATACTTAAAAGATTCATCAAGTAAGAAAGGAATCTGTGAGAAATTTCTCCCTCTCTTCCTTAAAGCCAATTCTTCCCCACCCATTCCTGTTGCACCTATATCCTGAAGGAATGAAGAAACCCTAGGCCTTTGGGCAGGAGATGAAAGATCATTAATGGTGGCCGCCTGGTGGTGTTAAGAAAAGTAATCTGAACCTGTTGCTGGAAATTCATCACATCCTGTCCTGGACCAAAAAAACAGATAAGCAGAGTGGCAGAGACTAATTCCAAATGGAAAGCTTAATATATTATTTAGGTTTCCAATTAAACATCTGCATGTTAAGTAGTGATGAAGCTGATTGTCCTTATGTGCTTTTGCAATCTTTACAGCACAGCATGTATTATTTATTTTAGCTCTCCACTCTATCAGTCTTCCCTGGCATACTTTCATTATACAGCATTATTACATTACTAGTAGGCATCTGTTGGATATTGATTGCTCTAGAAATGTCTTGTATTTTTATGATACCTGTCCAGTTTGGTAATGAAAGGGATTTGAGGGCCATTTCAATTGAAGAAATAATGAAATGTCATGGTCTATCTCAGGACCTGTAGTAACAAAAACAGTTGTATAGTTATTTTCACTCCTCTGAGAAAAATAAAACAATCTAGCAGTAGATTCCTATCCCTGTTCTTTTAAAGCATTGAATCTGACCTAATCCGATTCCTATTCAACCTCTTTAGAGTATACTCAACAGTTAGCATAGTGTCTGACACACAATAAGTGCTCAATAAATGTTTATTCATACTGAGAACTATGTAATATATAGCCAACATATATGCTAATAGACCAAAGTATATGACACAGGCTTTCAACAAAACCCACTCCCATTTATCCATATAAACAAGTAATAAATAATATGTTTTCTTCTGGATTTCTACTCCCACAGTTCTTTCTCCAGATGTAGAGAACATTCTTTCCCTCAGAGTTGTACTGGATCATTGCTTTTCTTTTAGTAGCCAAGTCAATTACATTCAATCAACCCACAATGTTCTAATTACTGTGTATTATGTTCTCCTGGTTCTACTTATTTCACTTTGCATCAGTTCATGGAGGTCTTTCCAGTTCTTAAAGAAATCAAGCAATTCATCATTCCTTATAGCACAATAGTATTCCATCACCATCATATACCACAATTTGTTCAGTCATTCCACAATCGAGGGACATACCCTTATTTTCCAATTTTTTGCCACCACAAAAAGTGTAGCTATAAACATTTTTGTATAAAAGAACCTTTCCAAATTGCCAGCCAGAATGGTTGGATCAGTTCACAACTCCACCAGCAATGCATTAATGTCCCAATTTTGCCACATCCCCTCCAGCATTCATTACTCTCCCCTTCTTTCATTTTAGCCAATCTGCTAGGTGTGAGGTGATACCTCAGAGTTGTTTTGATTTGCATTCCTCTGATTATTAGAGATTTAGAACACTTTCTCATGTGCTTATTGATACTTTTGATTTCTTTTCCTGAAAATTGCCTATTCATGTCTCTTGCCCATTTATCAATTGGGGAATGGCTTGATTTTTTTATACAATTGATTTAACTCCTTGTATATTTGAATAATTAGACCCCTGTCAGAGTTTTTTGTTATAAAGATTTTTTCCCAATTTGTTGTTTCTCTTCTGATTTTGGCTGCATTGTTTTTGTTTGTACAAAAGCTTTTTAGTTTAATATAATCAAAACCATTTAATTTACATTTTGTAATTTTCTCTAACTCTTGCTTGGTTTTAAAATCTTTCCTTTTCCAGAGATCTGACAAGTATACTATTCTGTGTTCACTTAACTTATTTATAGTTTCCCTTTTTATATTCAAGTCATTCACCCATTCTGAATTTATCTTGGTGTAGGGTGTGAGATGTTGATCTAAACCTAATCTCTCCCACATTGTTTTCCAAATTTCCCAGCAGTTTTTGTCAAATAGTGGATTCATGTCCCAAAAGTTGGGCTCTTTGGGTTTATCATACACTGTCTTGCTGATGTCATTTACCCCAAGTCTATTCCATTGATCCTCCCTTCTGTCTCTTAGCCAGTACCATATTGTTTTGAAGACTGCTGCTTTATAGTATAGTTTAATATCTGGTACTGCTAGGTCCCCTTCCTTCAATTTTTTTTTCATCATTTCCCTTGATATTCTTGATCTTTTGTTATTCCAAATGAAATTTGTTATAGGTTTTCCTAATTCAGTAAAGAAGTTTTTTGGTAGTTTGATAGGTATGATGCTAAATAGGTAAATTAATTTGGGTAGAATGGTCATTTTTATTATGTTAGCTCATCCTACCCATGAGCAATCAATGGTTTTCCAATTGTTTAGATCTAGTTTTATTTGTTTGAAAAGTGTTTTGTAATTGTTTTCATATAATTCCTGCGTTTGTTTTGGTAGATAGATTCCTAAGTATTTTATATTGTCTAGGGTGATTTTAAATGGTGTTTCTCTTTCTACCTCTTGCTGCTCTAATGTGAAAGAAGGGGAGAGTAATGAATGCTGGAGGGATGTGGCAAAATTGGGAAATTAATGCATTGCTGTTAGAGTTGTGAACTGATCCAACCATTCTGGTTGGCAATTTGGAACTATGCTCAAAGGGCTATAAAAAATGCCTGCCCTTTGATCCAGCCATACTATTGTTGGGTTTGTACCCCAAAGAGATCATAGATAAACAGACTTGTATGAAAATATTTATAGCTGCACTTTTTGTGGTGGCAAAAAACTGGAAAAGGAGGGTATGTCCTTCAATTGGGGAATGGCTGAACAAATTGTGGTATATGCTGGTGATGGAATACTATTGTATTCCAAAGGAATAATAAACTGGAGGAATTCCATGTGAACTGGAAAGACCTCCAGGAATTGATGCAGAGTGAAAGGAGCAGAGCCAGAAGAACATTGTACACAGAGACTGATATACTATGGTAAAATAGAATGTAATGGACTTTTGTACCAGCAGCAATGCAATGACACAGGACAGTTCTGAGGGATTTATGGTAAAGAACACTACCCACATTCAAAGGAAGAACTGCAGAAGAGGAAACATATAAGAAAAACAACTGCTTGAACACATGGGTTGAGGTGGACATGATTGGGGATGTAGACTCGAAACTACCACACCAATGCAACTATCAACAATTTGGAAATAGGTCTTGATCAATGACACATGTTAAAACCTGTGGAAATGTACATTGGCCATGGGTGGGGGAAGTGTGGGGGGTGAAGAGGAAAGTAGGAGCATGAATCATGTAACCATGTTAAAAATGAATATTAATAAATGGTTTAAAAAAAAAGAACCTTTCCCATTTTTTGATCTCCTTGGGATACAAACCCAGTAGTGATATTGCTGGATCAAATTACATACATTCTTTTAAAGCCCTTTGAGCATACAAATTGCCTTCTAGAATGGTTTGATCAATGTACAACTTCACCAGCATTTTGCCAAATCCCCTCCAACATTTATTACTTTCCTTTATTGTCATATTGGTCACTCTGCTAGGTATAAGGTGGTACCTCAGAGTTGTTCTGATCCGCATTTCTCTCATCAGGATGGATGTGGAACATTTTTTCATGATTATTGATAGTTTTGATTTCCTCATCTGAAAACTGCCTATTCATATCCTTTGATTATTTGTCAACTGGAGAGTGATTTGATTTCTTGGAATTTTATTTAGTTCTTTGTACATTTGAGAAATTAGACCTTTGCCAAAGAATTTTGTTATGAAAAATTTTCCCCAGTTTGTTGGTTCTCTTCTAATTTTACTTGCATTGATTTGGTTTGTACAAATTTTAATTTTTAATTTAATATAATCAAAATTATTCATCTTACATCTTGAAATATTCTCTATCTCTTGCATGGTCTTAAATTCTTCTCTTCGATGCAGATCTGAAAGGTCTACTATTCTATGTTCACCTAATTTAATTATGTCACTCTTTATGTTTAGATCATATACCCAATTTTGAACTTATCTTGGAATAGGGTGTGAGATATTGGTCAATATCTAATTTTTACCCTACTGTTTTCCAATTTTCCTAGCAGTTAGTTAGTTAGTGAGTTCTTATTCCAAAATCTGGAATCTTTAGGTTTATCGAACACAAGATTGCTGAGGTCATTTACCCCTAGTCTATTCCACTGATCCACCCTTCTATCTCTTAGCCAGTACCATATTGTTTTGTTTTGTTTTTAAACCCTTACCTTCCATCTTAGAAGCAACACTGTGTATTGACTCCAAGGCAGAAGAGTGGTAAAGGCTGGGCAATGGGGGTTAAGTGACTTGCCCAGGGTCACACAACTAGGAAGTGTCTGCAGCCAGATTTGAACCTAGAACCTCCCAGCTCTAGGCCTGGTTCTCAATCCACTGAGTCATCCAGCTGTTCCCTATCATATTGTTTTGACGATCACTGCTTTGTAGTACAGTTTAAGATCTGATACTGCTAGACCCTTATCCTTCACATTTTTTTTCCATTGGTTCCCTTTATATTCTTGAACTTTTGTTCTTACAGATGAATTTTGTTATTATTTTTTCTAATTCTCTAAAATAGTTTTTTGGTAGTTTGATAAGTATGGCACTGAATAAGTAAATTAACTTCGGTCGGATTGTCCTTTTTATTATATTAGCTTGTCCTACCCATGAGCAATTAATGTTTTTTCAATTGTTTAGATCTAGTTTTATTTGTGTGGAAAGTGTTTTGTAATTGTGTTCATATAATGCCTGTGTTTGTCTGGCCAGAGAGACTCCCAAATATTTTATACTGTTTAGACCAGTGATGGGCAAACTATGGCCTGAGGGCCAGATGGGAGCCCCCTGAAATGTTCTATCCAGCTGCACGACATCATTCCTGATCTGACAAATACAATCAGTAGAATACAATACAATGAAACTTCGAAAGAGTTGCCTTAGAAACAGACTGACAGATGAATATTTCCTTTCCTTTGGCCCCCTCTTTGAAAAGTTTGCCCATCACTGGTCTAGACTGATTTTAAATGGGGTTTATCTTTCTAACTCTTGCTGCTGAGCTTTGCAGGAAATATATAGAAATGCTAATGATTTGTGTGGGTTTATTTTTTTATCCTGCAACTTTGCTAAAGTTATTGATTATTTCCACCTGTTCTTTAGTTGATTTTCTAGGATGCTCTAAGTATACCATCATATCATCTTCAAAAAGTGGTAGTTTAGTTTCCTTATTGCCTACTTTAATTCCTTCAGTTTCTTTTTCTTCTCTAATTGCTACCACTAGCATTTCTAGTACAATATTAAATAATAGTAATGATGATGGGCATCCTTGGTTCACTCCTGATCTGATTGGGAAGGCTTCTAATTTATCCCCATTGCAGATGATACTTGCTGAGGATTTTAAATAAACACAATTTATTTTTTGAGGAAAGGCCCTTTTATTCCTACATTTTCTAGTGTTTTCAATAGGAATGGGTGTTGTATCTTGTCAAAGGCTTAAGCATCGATTAAGATAATCATGGAATTTTGGTTAGTTTGATTATTGATATGGTCAAGTACGTGGATGGTTTTCCTAATATTAAACCATCCTTGCATTCCTGGAATAAATCCCACCTAGCCATAGTGAATAATCCTCGTGATAACTGTTGTAGTCTCTTTACTAGTATTTTATTTAAGATTTTTCATCTATTTTCATTAAGGAGATTTGTCTATAGTTTTCTTCCTTTGTTTTTGGTCTACTTGGCTTAGGTATCAGTACCATATTTCTGAAGTCATAAAAAGAATTTGGTAAGACTTCCATTAGGGGAGATTTTATCATAAATGTGTAAAATAAGGGTGGCCAGAGGAGGATAGAGATCAGTGGCAAACTACATAATCAGGGAAATAATGGAGGAAGTCTCCTGCCATGTGGTTGTACCCTCTCTGATACCTGGGAGGCACAATTTCTAGTACAATATTAAATAATAGTAGTGATTCCATGGGGCAAGCTCTACAAGGCAGTGTCAGAAACTGCCTAGAGAAGATAGTCTTGGAAGTTTTGATTACATGAAAAAAAACAGAGAAAAGAGAGAAACTAGGCAGTTATAGAGGTCATGAATCAGTGAATGAGGGTCGAGAGTAGTCAGAAAAAGAGGACATATAATGAAGAGAATGAGAGAAGTCCTTTTCTGGAAATGGTACAAAACATGATATATAAAAACTGATGAGCAGGACTATTCGAAGGGGATGAAAAGAAGGGGGAATGTACTCAACTGAGAGGAAAAAATCTAGGTGAGAATTAATCAGACAAAAGCAGGAGAGAAAAAGAAACTAATGAGAAAAACCCTAAAGGGAAAGGGATAACAAATGAGAGGAAGGGTTCAGAGGTGAGGGAAAGAAGACCAGTAAAAGAAAGCCACCTTAAAAATAAGCTTTAAGTAAAGTAACTGAAAAAACATAGTACTTTGTTTATAGTGAAAGACAGTAGAGAAGGAGAATCATAACTTGAAATATATATATAAAAAACAAATTGAAGAAAATATAAACCTGACTCTCAAAGCTTTGAATACTAAACAATTCTATAGCACAAAAAAGTGACAGTTGGAATATGAAAACAAAACACTACAATCTGTTGCTTATATAGTTAAAAACATTTACAGAATAGTCATATACAAAATAAAAGTGAGAAGATAGGAAAAAACCCTATTGCTATGCATCAAGTGAATACAGAAAAACAGAAGGTACAATCATCCTATCTGACAAATCAAAAGCATTCAAAAGAGAAAAAGAAATAAAAAAGGGAACTATTTTATGCAAAAAGGAACCACAGACAATAAATAAAAGTCATTTATAAACTTATATGATCCAAATGGTTTAGAATCCAAATTCATAAAGGAAATAAGAAGACAAAAGGGTTTTTTAATAAGTCTAACATAAAAATAAATAAAAAGGGAAATATGGAACTGAAAAAGTGTTAGAGAAAATTAGTTAAAATATTTGTGACATCTTCTAAACAGAACTGCTAAGGAATCTACATAATCTCTACACTAAATGAAACTTTTATAAAAATCAACCATGTACTAGGATGTAGACAAATATTAAAAGGCAGAAATAGTTAATAAAACCTTTATAGACCATAACATAGAAACAGTAATTGATTCAGGGACAGAAAAAAATACCAATCCAAAATAGATACTTAAAAAAGAAATATGAAATGAGTCAGTCAAAGAGCAAATCAAGGAAATGATAACTATGTAAAAGAAAATGATAGTGATGAAACAACATAAAAAATTTTTAAGATGCACCTAAAGTAGTCCTAAGAGGAAAAATCATACCCTCACAAACATATATTAACAAAATAAATAAACTGAATGTGCATTCCTTAAAAATTAGAAAGTCAAAATGAACACAAAAGATGAGATATTAAAAATTAGAGGTGAAATAAATGAGTGGGAAACAAAAAATAGAAATGATAATTAAAACCAAAAGCTGGTTCTTTGAAAAAAAGACTAACAAATTTGATAAAACTAACCTGATTAAAAAGAAGAGAGCAGAAAATCAAATCAATAAAATAACAAATGAGCAAGTTAAAATCCTAGAAAAACAGAATAAAAAGAATCATCAGAACATAATATGTAGTCATATGTTAAAAAAGCAAAAAACACAAAAGAAATAGATGAGTACCTTCAAAAATATAAGATACAGAAACTCTCAGAAAACTCTATCTTAAATAACACAAACTCAGAAAAGGATATGGTTTTAGATGTAAAGGAACTGCCAGAGTGGGGAAAAAAACTCTTCATCAGATGGGCTTACTGAAGAATTCAACCAAACTTTCAAAGAACAATTAGTGAGCATATTTCAAAATTATTCTTAAAACTGAAGAAAAAAGTCTTTTTTAAAATCCTTACCTTTTGTCTTAGAATCAATGCTGTGTATTGGTTCCAAAGTAGAAGAATGGTAAAGTCTAGGCAATGGGAGTTAAGTGATTTGCCCAGGGTCACACAGCTAGGAAGTGTCTAAAACCAGCCTTGAATGTAGGACCTCCCATCTCTAGGTCTGGTTCTCAATCCACTGAACCACCCAGCTGCCCCCTGAAAAAGTCTTTTTATAAGATGAATAGAGTCATAATACCTAAACCAGGTAAAGATTAAGCATAAGTAGAAAATGTTAGGCCAATATTATTAAAGAACATTAACTCAAAAAAATCAAGCAAAATCATATCAAACAGATTTATGCAAGAAATCATTCATTAGGATTAAATGGGATTCATACCAAGGATACAAGGGTGATTCAACATTTTTAAAACAATCAATATAATTAATCATATTAAAAAACAAATTATTAAAAACCATGTGAACATCTCAATATACCCAACAACAACAAAATCTTTTGACAAAGGGCAATATTCTTATGCTAAAATTCTAGGAAGTATAGACATAATCTTTTTCAATTTCATAAAAAGCATCTGTCTAAAACCAAAATGTGATGGGGATATACTAGAACCTTTTCCAATAAATATGGAGTAAAGCAAAGATGCCCACCAGCCCCACTTTTTAAAATATAATTCTGAAATTCTAGGATTAGCAATAAGACAAGAGAAAGGAATTAAAAGAATAAAAATAGCTAAAGAGGGAAATAAAGGTATCCCTATTCACTGACAATATGACAGTGTACCAGGAAAACCCCAGGGAATCACCAAAGATGCTGAGACAATTAATAGATTCAGCAAACTTACAGGTCACAAACTAAACTCTCATGAATCAATGACATTTCTATAAATTAATATATAACCCAAGAAGTAAAAATAGGGAAATTCTATTCTAAAAATTATGAAATGCATATATCAAGGCATCAATATCCCAAAATATACAGAAGACTTCTAGAGATTAAATTACAAAGCCTTCTTTAAAGGAATAAAGAACAGCCTAAGTAGGTGGAAGAATATTCTGTGCTCATGGCCAAGCTAGGACAATATAATAAAAATAATAATACTAACAAAATTAGTTCAGATCTAGGGCAAACTATTCAATATCACAGAAATTCAAGTCATCAAGGATACTGAAGAATCCAAAGTTGCTTAATTCTATGAAGACTTATAACATCTTCTAGAAATAATGGCAAAAAAATATGTCACATCCATCATTGGAAATTGGAATGCTACAGTAAGAAACCAAAAATAATTGGAATAACAGAGCAAATTTGACCTGGCTGGGCAGAGACTAATAAAGTTTTGTCATGATAACTCATTGACAATAGCAAATGTTCTTTTTCAACAACCTAAATGGTAACTCAACATATAGATATCGCCAGATAGTCAATATCAAAACCAGATTGATTATATATTGTGCACAAAACTATACAGTCAGTTAAAACAAAAACCTGGAGCTGGCTGTGGCTCAGATCATGAGCTTTTGATTGCAAAATTTAGACTTAAATTGAAGAAAGCAGGAAAAATCATTAGACTATAAAAGTATGACCTAAATAACATCCCTTATGAATATGAAGTGGAAGTGATGAATAAATTCAAGAGATTAACTCTGATAGATGGAATGCCTGAAGAACTATGGACAGAGGTTCATAATATTGAAAAGGAGGTAGCAACAAAAAATTCCCAAAGAAAAAAAATAGCAAGCAAGCAAAATGTCTGTCTCATGAGGCTTTATGAATAGCTGAGAAAAGAAAAAATAGTAAAGGGAAAGGAGAAATAAACCCAATTGAATGCGAAATTCCAGAAAATAACAAGGAGTGATAAGAAAATTTTCTTAAATAAGCAATATATAGACATAGACAAGAAAACAATAGAAAGTAAAAGGCAAGGCCTCTCCTCAAGAAAAACAGAAATATGAGGGGAATATTTCAAACAAAATGGGCCTGATAAAAGACAAAAATGATAGGGACTTAATAGAAGTAGAAGAGATTAAGAAGAAGAGGCAACAACATAGAGAAAAACTATATAAGAAACCTCTCCACATCAATGATGACCACATTGGTGTGATTTTTTTTATCTAAAGCCATACATTGTGGAGAATGAAGATAAGAGAGACTTAGCAAAATTGCTAACAATAAGACTAGAGGAGACAATGGAATTCCAGCTTGGCTATTTAAATTCTAAAAGATGAAGATGATGCTGTTTAAGTGCTACATTCAATATGCCAACAAATTTAGAAAACTCAACAGTGGCTTGAATTGGAAAAGATGACTTTATATCACTTTATATCATCAATGCTAAAGAAGGGCATTGGTAAAGAATGTTCAAGTTACTGAGTAGTTATGCTCAATTCATATGCAAGGAAGGTTATGCTTAAGATTCTACAAGCAAGGCATGTGAACTGAGAATTACCAACAATGTAGGTTGATTTTTCAGAGAGGCAGAGGAACAAGAAACCCAATTGCCAACACTTACTAGAGTATGGAGAAAGCAAGGGAGTTCCAGAAAAACATCTACTTCTGCTTCATTGAACATGCCAAAGCTTTTGTCTAAATGGATCACAACAAATGGGGCAAGTCTCCAAAGAGATGGGAGTACCAGATCATCTTACTTGTCTCCTAAGGAACATCTATGTAGGTCAAGAAGCAACACTTAGAAGTCAACATGGAACAACTAATTGGTTTAGATTAGAAAAGGAGTGAGACAAGGCTATATATTTTCTCTTTATTTAACGTATATTCAGAGTACATCTTGTTAAAATGCCAGGCTAGACAAATCAAAAGCCAGAATTAAGGTTGCTGGAGAATTATCAACAATCTCATGTATGCAAACAATACCATTCTGACGGCAAAAAGTGAAGGACAATTAGGAAGTTGAAGCTTAATAATAAAAAAAAAAAAAAAGATTGTGGCAACTGATCCCATCACTTCTTGGCAAATGGAGGGAGAAGAAATTGAAACAATGTCAAATTTTATTTTCTTGGCCTCCAAGATCACTGCATATGACAACTGCAGCCATGAAATTAAGACACTTGCTTCTTGGAAGGAAAATTATAGCAAAGCTGGATAGCATACTAAAAAGCAGAGGTCTGCATAGCCAACAAATGTCTGTAATCTTCAAAGCTGTTGTTTTTCCAGTAGTAATATATGACTGTGAGAAATTGGACTATAAGAAAAACTGAGCACCACAAAACTGACACTTTCAGATTGTGGTGCTCCAGAAGACTTTTGAGTGTCCCTTGAACAGCAAGGAGATCAAATCAGTCAGTACATAAAGAAATTAATTCTGACTGTTGGAAGGACAAATACTTAAGGTTATGCTTAAATACTTTGGTCACATAATAAGAAGCAAGACACATTGGAAAAGACCCTGATGTTGGGAAAGATAGAAGGCAAGAAGAAAAGGAGATGGCAGACGATGAGATGGATAGATAGTATCAAGACAAGCAATGAATATGAACTTCGACAGATTCTAGAAAACAATGGAGGACAGAACAGCCTAACATATACTTGGGGTATCCATGGGGTCACAAGGAGTCAGGCACAATTGAATGTTGAAAAAAAATTAATTTATAATTTTAATACTCTACCAATCAAATTACCAATGGAGTACTTTACAGAAACTGATAAAAGTAAAACCAAATTCACTGGGCAAACAAAAGATCTAGAATAACAAGGGAAATGTTGACAAAACAGCAAGAACAGCACTTCTGGACTTCAAACTATATTATAAAGCAGTAGTCAAATCAAAACACTCTGATACTGGTTAAAGAACAGACAGATCAATGGAACAGACTAGACAAGAGAGATCCAGAAACAGTAGAACTCAATAACCTAGTGTTTGATAAACTGGAAAACAAACTAGCTAGGATAACATTCATTGTTTCACTAAAAAAGCTTTCTGGGAAAACCATAAAGCAGTCTGGCAGAAATTAAGCTTAAATCAATTATGCCATATTCCACAATATATTCTAAATGGATATGTGACCTTAATATTAAAGATCATTCTAGAAGAGAAACAATCATCTACCTTATACATATATGCTTAAGAGATACATTCTTAATCAAACAAGAGATAAGCACAATTGCTAAATATAAACTAGAACTACTTGAAACTGAAAAGCTTCTACACAGATAAAATTAATGCACTTAGGATAAGAAGGGAAGTGGTCAAATGAGGGGAAAGAATCATTGTTATCAAACTTCTCTGATAATTGTTTGGTATCCAAAATATATAAACAATTAATAAATATATAAGATTAATAGCCATTCCCCAATAGATAGTCAAATGATAAAAACAAACAGTTCTCTCTCCAAGGAAAATTGCAAAGTAGTCACAGACACATTAAAAAAAAATGCTCCATTGGGGCAGCTAGGTGACTCAGTAGATTGAGAACCAGGCCTAGAAGTGAGAGGTCCTGGGTTCAAATCTGGTATCAGACAATCCTAGTTGTGTGACCTTAGGCAAGTCACTTAACCCCCACTGTCTGACTGCCTAGCTCTTACTACTCTTCTGCCTTAGAACCAATACACATTATTGATTCTGAGATGGAAGGTAAGGGATTTTTTTTTTTAAATGCCCCAAATCACTAATGAGAGAAATGCAAATCAAAATGATCCTGAGATTTCAACTCACCCTTTTCAATCACACAAAAATGACCAAAAAAATGGCAATAATTCCTATTGGAGGGATTATGGAAGGATAGGCACACTAATACATTGTTGGTGGAACTGTGAAACTGTAGAACCATTTTAGAAAGGTATCTGGAATCATGCAAATAAAGTGTCTAAAATAATGCTTTGAACCAAAGTCTGCTTTATACCCCAAGGAAGCCATATATACCAAAATATTTATAGCAGTATTTTTTTGTAATAAGAAAGATTCAGAAAAAATAGTTGATTACCATCCAAGTGACATAAGCAGAACCAAGGAAATAATAAACACAAAAATTACAGCAATAACAACTATAACAAAAAAAGTAATATAACAAAATTACAGATATCAAGCAGGACTCCAGTGATGAGCTATGAGAAGACACTATCCCTAATGTAATCAACAAATGGCATTTATTAAGTACTTATTCTCTGGGGATTCAAATATAAAATTTAAAGAGTCCCTATCCTTTAAAATTTTACATTAAAATAGAGGAAACAGTATGTATATAAGTGAACAAATAGAAATTAAATGAAAGTGGGGGAGAAAAGGAAAGTTGGAAGATTTAGGAAGCTGAAGTTATTATTTGTATGGATATTTTAAGGAAACCAGAGATTTTAAGATGAGAAGGAAGTACATTTTGAGCAAAACTTCAGACACAGGAGATGGGATGCTGTGTATACATACGTATGTGGAGCATCTTCAGATTATGATATGAAGGAAAATGAATAATACCATATGGTTGGAAGATATATTGACACCAGTATATTTAAACCTGAGATAGATAATTAGATACTAATAGTCTAGAAAATGGTGATAGGGGCCTAAACTAGAATAATGGCTATGTGCATAATGAGAAAGAAATGAATGCAAAGGAGGGCATAGAGGTATAACCTCTATGTGGATGTGGATGAGTGAGGAATCAAAGATAATACCTGGGTAAACTGAAGGCTCATAGTGTCCTCAACAGAAATATGGAAGTTCACAAAAGGGTTGTGTTTGGGTGCAAAGCATAACTGAGCTCCATTTGGCACATGCAGATCCAATTAGATATTTGTAAAGTGTTTAGTAGTACCCAGGAGGTGCTTAACAAATGTTTATTCCTTCTCTCACCCTCCTTCCTCTCTCCTGCTGAGTTTACACATCCACTTTGAAATATCCAATAAGTAGTTGGAGATATATAACCTGTGATAAAGAAAGGAAAAAAGGGTGAAATATAGAGAAAGATCAATGTTTTCAGAACCCAGAAAGAAGGGAGTATCCAGGAGGTAAGGGTGGTCAACAACACTGAATCCTATAGAGAGAATTAGAAAGATTAGGTTTGAGAAATGACCATCATTTCTCAATTAACTGGTTAATTAATTTACTGAGTGGAGAGATGTATTTCATATCAATAATAAGTTCAGAATCCTGGATGAAAAGTATTGAGAAAGAAATGAAAAGAAGTGAAATGAGTATAGACAGCTTTTTCTTAGAGTTGGTATGACAGAAACAATATATGTCAATAATTTGGGGGAGACAGTAGAATCCATGAGGGTTTTTTTCCCTTCCAGAATGGAATTGAATATGGAAAGGATCAAGTGGATAAGAAGAAATTGAAGATTGGGAGGGAGGGAGAAGAAGAGAATGATGGTAGCATTAATCTGAATAAAATGGAATGAAAATTATGAAATAATAAAAGCTGAAGAAAATGGGGAAATGGGAGTAAGTATACTAATGGAGGAATTGACCTCAGAAAGAAAAGCTTCATCAGAGCAAAGTCTAAAGGAAAGGACAAAAAAAGGAATAATATTAAAGTTTTTTGAGATATAGAAAAGAGTAAGCTCACAGCAAATCACTCCTGTTTTTCTCATTAAAATATGAGGTGTATGGCACAAAGCTTCCTTTCCCTCCCAATAACCCCCACAAACAACCAAAAATAACTCTACAGAATCAATGCTAAAAGCAGACAGAAATTGGGAGTGAAGCTGAAAGAGGAAAGAAGAAAGAGCCATTGTGTTGGTGGTGACCTAGGCTCAGAAGACCCCCCAGAAACTGGGGATTGAAGGAGAGGGATACCATAGAGTCCACAGGCACCAGATCCTAAGGGCAAGCAAGCCTCATTGCTGACAAGGAAGGGACTTTGGAGACCCAAGGAACTGGACACCTGCTCTATCCAGGGCCCCAGGAGTGGGAGAGGAAGACTGAGGAAGGAGCATATATCTGTGAATGTTGTTGCTGAAAGGTTGAGGTTCCATTAGCTGTGATCGCTTCCAAGAGAGTGGAGTCTCTGGCTGCCATGGGAGGGGAAGGTGACCTGTCTGCTTGTAGTTGCACTAACAAAACTACTGGTTGCCTCTCATTAGAACATCTGAGATCAGTCATGGGCTGGAACTTGAGCAGGGGATCTAGTATTACCTTAGGCCCTGAACTAATAAAACTGGAATAACTAAATAGGGCCCAGGAAAAAACAAACATAAAAAAATCCTGAAGTCACATACCCCAGTACCAGAGGAACCCTGAAGTCCAGCAAAAAGTCAATAATTAAGTCTATTGACCTGACCACTAACATTTTAAAAATTAAAAAATCAAAAATGAGAACCAAAGGAGAAAGAACCCAACTATTGATAGCCCCAGTGGGGTCAGAGAAGACTTCTGTTCAAACTCAGAGGACAATGAAGTAAAAACACTTCAGAATCAGCAAAGAAATATAATAAATGGACACAAGCTCAAAAAGAGCTTGTAGAAGAGCTTTAAAAAGACCTCAAGGGGGCAGCTGGGTAGCTCAGTGGAGTGAGAGCCAGGCCTAGAGACAGGAGGTCCTAGGTTCAAACCCAGCCTCAGCCACTTCCCAGCTGTGTGACCCTGGGCAAGTCACTTGACCCCCATTGCCCACCCTTACCACTCTTCCACCTATGAGACAATACACCGAAGTGCAAGGGTTTAAAAAAAAAAAATTTAAAAAAAAAAAAAAAAGACCTCAAAAACTAAATGAGAGAGGTTGAGGAAAAACTAGAAAAAAAAAAAAAGCAATGCAAGAAAATCAAGAAAATTATGAAAGAAAAATCACTCAAATGGAAAAAGAGATCCGGAAACTTCAGGATTCCTCAATCTCCTAAAGGGTTCATATCTAATTGATATTAACAGGATAAGACTTGACCCAAATGATCACTTTCTCTGTTTCACTGCATGCCCAACTTCAGATCTAACAAAAAGTGCAACATCCTCCAATTGGCCTTAGAAACATAGCAGAGCTTAGTTTGAGAATTGTGAACTCCTGAAGAGGTACTGTTCCCTGAACCTAAAATATTTTTTTTTCCTGCTACAGCAGGAAAATCTAAAGAAATGTCAGGAACAAACTTAGAAAATTTCAAGTGTAAGGTCATGGAAAATTGTCTAATGTTGCTATGGTCCTGGTGGTATTGTGTTCAGTAAAGGATGGATTTGGATAACTTGGAGGGGAAATCACAAATGGTGTATAAAACAGATTTTCAGGTGATACAAAATGGGAAGGAATGGTTAACACATTGGATAAGAGTCGGAATTCAAAAGGATCTTAATGGACTAGAACACTGGGTTGTGTGGAAGTCAAAGCCCTTCATAACCTAGACCCTTTCTACCAAGGGATGAAGGGAGGGAAGAGAGGGAATAAGAAAGGAAGTGTAAGAAGAAGGAAGTGGGGAAGAAGGAGGGGGGAAAGAAAGGAAATGAATAAGAAAGGAAGGATGGGAAAAAGGAAGGAAGAAGGAGAAGGAAGGAGTGAGGAAGGGAATAAGAAAGAAAGGATAGGAAAAAGGAAGAGAGAGAAGGAGGGAGGAAAGGAAGGAAGGGTAAAGATGGGAATAAGGAAGGGAGAGGGTGAAGGAAGGAGAAAGGAAGGGGATAAGAAAGGAAGGGTGTGGAGAAGGAAGGGAGAGAGGAGGGGGGAAAAAGAAGAGAAGGAAGAAAGAAAGTGAAAGAAGAAGGAAAGATGAAGGGGAGAGGGGGAAGGTAAGAGGAGGGAGTACTACATAATTTGAACATGAAAAAAATAATAAAGGAACTAAAAAAAAAAAAGAAAACTAACATTGCATTTCATTGACCCTGTCTGCAGCAAATAATAAAGTTGTGCTTCTATTCCCAGGGGAGCACTTGAATGTTTCACACTCAAATCTACAATTTGTTCCTCCTGCTTTGCACAATTTTATATTCATGTGCTTTCCCTGAGCTGTCATGTATCCTCAACTGGTCCCAATAAGTTCAATGACTAGTTATCTCCAAAATCTTTGATTCTAATCTACAAACAAGAAAGCATGTAAATTGTTCTTTGGTAGAAAGTGAGTCCATTTCTCCTGCCCAAACATGAAAATAAGCACGGGCTCAGAGCTGAAAGGAAATCAGGATGTGTGATTAAAAGGAATTCAATAGCCTGTGCTTCTGATTCTATTGCTTTTCACTTCCGATTTCATGAGAATCCACATCCGTGGGGGAATTACAGGAGATTAATGGAGGCTGAGGGAACTCATGTCTTAAAAGAAGTGTAATGAAGGCTTAAAGGGATCCAATACCCCTTATTTCACAGAAGTGCCCTACCAGTCATGTTTGCCTCACAGGGCTAGGCAAAATAACTGAATTACCTGTTATTATACTTGTCTTTTAAGAATGATTAGATGGGGTGAGAGTAGAAATATTCTATATAGGATCTCAAACTGAAATAGCCTCTATCTTGTCAAAGCAGGCTAGGGCTTTGGAATTAAGAATTAAGGACAGTTTTCTCACTTAGATCATATGCAGTTAGACCTTAAGGCATGTCTCAGTGTCTCAGTCTTAGAGTCTTCCTGATCTGGGATCCTTGAGGTCCCAGAGAGAATCTCCCCCACCATAAGGTCTGCAAGATGGGGGTCAAACGAAGTGAATAGCCAGACTAAAAGGAAAAGAAGAAATTTCTTAGCAGGCTCAAGAAAGACTGTTTTGGCTGATAGCAGCTCAAATGTCTTTTGGTACAGATTGGGATTTGATAGCTTTTTAGATTTGCTTAGCATATACAGTCAATCCCTGGCATTCTGCAGCAGAAAGGAAATGAAAAAAATGTGAAATTCAGACTTGCAGGAACTGATAAAGTTTAAGTTTATTTCCCTGGGAAAATGCATTTCTGTGTGGTTAGTGATCTCTGAGGTAGTAGAGGCCTCCAAAAAAATAGAATCAGTCTCGCTTGTCCAGTTGTAGACACTAAGGAGAAGAAGTACAACCTGAGGGTCATTGTTGACAGAGCTCAGTTCCTCCGGTTTCAGAGGTTTCTTTATCTGGAGAGATGTTTCCCCCAAACTAAAAGTACTCAAATTTATCCTCCTCCTCCACACTGGCACTGTGAGGAGTTCAAATCTGCAAACATCTAAGTTGCCTATTATGCACAAAGAGAAAGGCAGACATGCAAGCGGCAAGCATTTATTCCTATTTGCCAGACTCTGTATGGGGCAGCTAAATACCTCAAAAGATAGAGCGCTGGTCCTGGTGTCAAGAAGATTCATCTTAACTGAGCTGAAATCCAGCTTTAGACACTGGCTAGGTCAACGTGGGGAAGTCATTTATCACTGTTTACCTCAGTTTCCTCATCATTAAAATAAACTAGGAAAAGAAATGCAAAACACCCCAGTATCTTTACCAAGAAAACCCCAAAAATGGGATCAGGAAGAGTCCGACAGGACAGAAACCGCCAACCAAAGCCAGTCACTGTGCCAAGGGCTGGGGATACAATCCTTACCCTCAGGGAGCTTACATTCTACAAGGAAGTTGAAACCGGTGGGTGGGGAATGATGCTGAAGTGCAGAAAGTCAGAGGTAAAAATAAGAGTGGCTAGTACTTCCATAGTCCTTTAAAGTTTTTATCTTTATCTTTAAGATAATCAATATTATCTTAACCTCATCACAACCCTGGGACATGAGTGTTGTCCCCATTTTACAGATGCAATAACTTAGGCAGATAGAGATAAAGTAGCTTAGCTAGGGCAATTGCATAGCTAGTAAAAAATGTCTGAGGCAAAAATTAAACTCAGATATTTCAAATAGGTTGGGTTTGTTTGTTTTTTTGTATCCTGCAACTTTACTAAAGCTATTATTTCCACTAGCTTTTTAGTTGATTCTCTAGAATTCTCTAAGTATACCATTATATCATCCACAAAAAGTGATAGTTTAGTTTACTCATTACTGATTTTAATTCCTTCAATTTCTTTTTCTTCTCTAATTGCAACTGCTAGTGTTTCTAGTACAAAGTTAAATAATAGAGGTGATAATGGGCATTCTTGTTTCACTCCTGATGTTATTGGGAAGGCTTCTAACTTAACCCCATTGCAGATGATGCTTGCTGATGATGTTAAATAAATATTACTTATTATTTCAAACTCAGATATTTCAGAATTAAAGTACAACACTCAAATCCACTGAGCTATCCCCTTGTTCATCCTTTGTTTCATAAGGACCAATGATTTCACAGGGAGATGTCTTCACTCAATCATGAACTAGATTTCAGTGAGACAGTCTCACAGTCACCAATCTCACTTCTTCTTCCAGCGTGATGGAAGTCCAGTGGCAAGACAAAAAACTACCCAGAAACAGAGCCAAGAGGGTAATGCTGCACAGCAAAATGGATAGAAGGTTATTTTAGGAGTTAGGATGAACTGAATTGAGTCCTTTCTGATACAGTCCAGCTATTTGGCAGGGGATGGCTAAATCATTTAATCTCTCAGTGCCCCCAGGCAACTGTCTAAGTTACATAGGAATTTCAGATATTGCATCAGTAGACATTGTTTCCATATCAGGTGTTTCTCATACAGATAAAATCAAAGGTCCAGATCTGAAACATGCAAGGCACTTTGCCTCAGGTGCTCAAGATACAAAGGCGAGAAAAGCTAAAAAACAATATACACACAATGGAAGAAAAAAATCCTTAAGAGAATTTCCCAGTTGACCACCTTTGAAGTCTCTGAAGAGTTCATGAAAGGTAAGGGCCCACCAGGAAGGAAAACCTTACTCTTGAGAGTAAGGTTTTTCTGGTTGGGCATTTTCTTCAGGTGTTGGTCTTCTTTTTAAAAAATCAGGGATAATTTTATTCTCTTAAGAATTATCAAATTTTAACAGTATTAGGAAGTTGATGATAATCTTAATGTTAGGTAGATTTATAAACTAGGGTCCACATTTACAATGATTCTGCACTGAGAACAGTAGTTATAAAATGGTTCTTGCTTATTCTTCTGTTAATTATTTCCTGTTAATCTTCATTCTGTATATAGCTTGCTTTGTGTATATTTGATAGCCTGTTATCCGCCTAATTAGATTGTGAGCTCCTTGAGGGCAGGGACTATTTTTGGCCTCTTTTTGTATAACCTGGTGCTTAGCACAGTGCCTGGCACATAGTAGGCATTTAAAAAAGGTTATTGATTAACTGATTGTTCACACCCCTCACCTGTCCCTCCCTCTCCTATCCCCCCATAGAGAGCAAAACTCCCCAACAAAGGGCTGGGAGCTAGCGCTGAGAAAGACTGCTCTCTTTTGGGTGGCTCCCATAGAGACACACCTGGCAACAAAGGAACCCCAAGCGACATTAGGATAGGGAAAGCGGTAGGTGTTTAAGACAGATAATACTAAACCTGGCAAATGTATTCTTTAGCAGGGCTAGGCTCCCCTGCTCCTGGTCAGGTACTCAAGATAAAAACACATACACACACAGGGACACATACTCCTCCCAGCTTGTCCTTTTGCACCGAGGTAAGATCTTTTGGAATGCAGACGTGGAAGGTACCAGCTGCGGCCACCTTAGATGCTGCGGCTTCTGCTGGAAGCAGAACACCTTCATGTGCCGTTTCTACCTTCCCTCCTCCTTCTCCTTAGGAGTGTGCTAAAATTCCCACCCTCGCCCGGGATGAAAAACCGCCCCCATCTACAAGCTGATCACCCATTAGTTTTTCTCTTCTCTTAACTGGGAAGAATTCCGAATCTCTGGGGATTTTGTGGCCAGCCAGCCTTCCGCCAGGAAGTATTGCATGATCATTTGAGCTTTCTCTTAAAATCACTGACCCCCTCTATTCGTGTTTCCTCTGGATCCTACTCCACAAGAACTTGCCCAAAGCATGAGGAATGAGAGAGGCAAAGTGGCTAGGTCCATGTGCACCTTTTAATTTCTAAGTTTCTCTTTATGATTCCTGATGACATGAATTTGTAATACAGAGACTTTATGCTAATGAAGAATGTGTCCAGAAGATGTATAATGCATGCCTTTTAATTAGTTCTGCTGCTATAATTGATTAACATTTTGCCTGTGCGGTTCTATTACAAAGAATCAGCAGTGTAACACTTTATGCATCAAGTCCCCATAGGACAAAAGCACTGAACAGAGGCATTGTGTAACATCTGCACTGGCAAAAGCAACCTCAATATTCCGATTGAAAGTCTGCTGGGAGCAGCTTGAAGCAGCATAGAAAGAAGAAACAGAAATAAAGGACAAAATGAAAGGGCAAAAGACCCAAAGGAGAAGTATAAGCTGAGGAAAAGACGTGAAGAGGAGAGGGGAAGAGAGAGAGAGAGAGAGAGAGATTAAGAGGGTTGGGAGGGGAAAGAGGGGGAGAGATTGGGAGGAGGAAGAGATAGAGAAGGATGGGCAAAAGAGAGAGAGGGAGGAAGGAGGAAGGAGAGAGAGATTGAGAGAAAGAGAATGGGGAGGAGGAAGGAGAAATAGGGAGAAAGAGAGAGAGAATGTAACCAAGTCTTAATAAAGAATTTGGGGTAAATATAACAAAAAAAACTAGAAAAAGGTTAATTTGCATATGAATGTGATTGGAACACTAAAATCCTTCAAAGAATTAGCTTTGAGATACCTGTATCAGGACATTACCCTAAATCCAAAATTTATTTGTAAGCCTACAAGACTAAGTGCCAATTCATTTCAATTCATTAGATATTTATTAAGTCCCTACTATGTGCCAGATACTGTGCTAAGCACTGGGGATATACAAAGAGGCAAAAGATAATCCCTGCCCTCAAGGAGTTTATAATCTATTGGGAGAGACTACATGCAAATATATACAAAACAAGATATATGCAGGATTAATGGGAAATAATAAATAGAGGGAAAGCACTTGAATTAAAAGGGGTTGGGGAAAGATTAGTGTAGAAAATGGGATTACAGCTCAAATTTAGAGCAAACCAGAGGAGTCAGTAATCAGAGTGCAGAAGTGAGAAACAGCAAGAGAAAATGTCCAGTATTAGAGATAGAATGTCTTGGTGGAATAGCCAGGAGGCCAGTGTCGCTGGATCAGAGTACTCATCAGAGAGTAAGGTATAAGAAGATTAAAAAGATAGGAGGGGACTAGGGTATGAAGGGCTTTGAATGTCAAATGGAGCATTTCATATTTACTCCTGGAGAAAAGAAAAGCAATGTCGTGGGTGGGGAGGGGGGGACGTTATAATGTTCATTTTGATCCTGTCAACCCACTATCTTCCCAAAAGCCTGTCCCCTTTGAGCAGGAGATGAACTGAAACTGAGGAAGAAGCAAAGTGACTCAGCAGAACAAGCATGCATGTGGGAACCCCACTCCCAAGGAAAGAAGCCCATTATATACAGAAATTAGCCAGCTGTTATTGTCTGAAAGATAAGGAAGAGAAAAAAAGAAGAAATAGGTTGTGCCTTGAAGGACAGAAAATAGCAAATTTTTGATAGTAACTCCTTGGAATGACTTTCAAGTTCTTGGGGAGATAAGCTGATGACAATTATCTTATCTGAAAATCTCTGGACCTTCTCCAGTTGAGATAAGGATCATCAATCAGGAAAGGTTCCTTGGATTATTCTCAATTAAGGCCCTGTTGGTGAAGTTAGGGCAGGGTTTGATTCATAGGTCCCCATTTCTCAAGCTTATTTTATAGTCACAAAGGATTATTGTTTTATATCAGAAACCTCTGGAAAAAATGGAGGCTTGAGTAAATCCAACCAATTATACTCTCTAGTCCTTTCACTTTCTCAATCCATATGCATCTATGTACCTAATGTGTATACATAATTATGCACATAAACACAGACATGTATATGCAAGTTCCTGATCTGTTATCAAAGTCTAGTGCTAGGAGAGCACAAATTGTAGCAGATGTAAATACACGAGAATGCATATCTGTTGTTGAAGAAGAAACCTTACAAGTTTGGAGAGGTTCATGAACAGAAAGGTGCACATGAAGGGATGAACATTTTTGGCCATAGCAATTGGTGAAAGCTTTTAAGACCTAGACGAGTTATGATCTGAATTAGAAGGAGCTGCTATATATCAATGAAATAGTGAGTTCTACAGTATAATTTCTTTTCTTTTTCTTTTTTTTTTAAACCCTTAACTTCTGTGTATTGGCTCCTTGGTAGAAGAGTGGTAAGGGTGGGCAATGGGGGTCAAGTGACTTGCCCAGGGTCACACAGCTGGGAAGTGTCTGAGGCCAGATTTGAACCTAGGACCTCCCGTCTCTAGGCCTGACTCTCAATCCACTGAGCTACCTAGCTGCCCCTACAGTGTCATTTCAAAAGAGTAGGGCATAACTATCCACACAGGAAAAATTTAAAAGTAAATGAAGAATGTCTTTGTCCAAAATATAACGTTACTCTATCCTTATGAAAATTGCTATGGAACCTTGAAATTGATTAAATAGAAGGTGACAAGTGAGCTGGATTGACTTTAGAAAATTGTCCCGTCTTTAATAAGCTCAGACCTCTCCAGGAAAAGTCCATCCTTTTTAAATACCAATATTCTTTTTTTTTCCTTTTTTTATTTAGAATATTTCTCCATGGTTACATGATTCCCCCTCCCCTGCTTTTTCCTACCCCCTCCTGAATCCGACAAGCAGTTCCACTGGGTTATACATGTATCATTGTTCAAAACCTATTTCAGTGTTATTCATATCTGCAGTAGCTCCATTCTTTAACATCAAAACCCCAGTCATAACCCTATCACATTACATGATTGATCACATATTTTTCTAATGCATTTCCACTTCCACAGTTCATTCTCAGGATGTAGATAGCATTCTTTCTTAAAAGTTCCTCTGAACTGTTCTGGGCCATTGCATTGCTGCTAGTAGAAAAGTCCTTTACATTCAATTGTGCCATAATGTATCAGTCTCCTCATGTATTTGGGAAATTAAACCTTTGTCAGAGAGTTTTGTTATAAAAATGTTCTCCCAGTTTGTTGCTTTCCTTGTAATTTTGGTTGCATTGGTTTTGTTTATACAAAACCTTTTTAATTTGATATAATCAAAGTCATTCATTTTACATTTTGCAATATTCTCTATCTCTTGCTTGATCTTAAATTCCTTCTTTTCCCACAGATCTGACAGGTATGCTATTCTATATTTGCCTAGTTTATTTATGATTTCACTCTTTATATTTAAGTCATTTACCCGTTTTGAATTTATCTTGGTATAGGGTATAAGATGTTGATCTAAATCTAATTTTTCCCATACTGTTTTCCAATTTTCCCAGCAGTTTTTGTCAAATAGTGAGTTCTTGTCCCAAAAGCTAGAGTCTTTGGGTTTATTAAATACCAACTTACTTAGGTCATTTACCCCTAGTCTATTCCACTGATTCACCCTTCTGTCTCTTAGCCAGTACCATATTGTTTTGATGACCACTGCTTTATAGTGCAGTTTAAGATGTGGTACTGCTAGGCCACCTTCCTTCATATTCTTTTCCCAGTATTTCCCTTGATATTCTTGATCTTTTGTTCTTCCAGATGAACTTTGTTATAATTTTTTCTAATTCTATAAAAAAGTTTTTTGGTAGTTTGATAGTATGGCACTGAATAAGTAGATTAATTTGGGTAGGATTGTCATTTTTATTGAATGAGTTCATCCTACCCATGAGCAATTAATATTTTTCCAATTGTTTAGATCTAGTTTTAATTATGTGAAAAGTGTTTTGAAGGTGTGTTCATATAATTCCTGTTAAACACCAATATTCTTCTAGTAACATAGCATGACTGATGTATAATACTGCAATTCCAAAGAATTAAAGAACACATTTGTATATGTGTGGGGTACACACCCATGTAGTCCCTATATGTGTATATAAAAGATATAGAAAAGGCAGTATCACATAGTGGTTAGAAGGCCAGCCTTAGAACCAGGAAGATCTGCCTTTAAATCCAGCTGTTTGAGCATGACCATGGGCAAGAGGCAAATCACTTAATGTCTCAATGCTTTCCATGGAACTCTTGAAATCTGTAAATAGCAAACCAGTTAATTATATCATTTTTATACCCTGCTGGTGAAATCACAGATCCAAACTTTTAAATGTATACATGTATGCATAAAATACTTGCCAACCACATACAAAAGTATATAGTACTTACATGTTCATATATGTATATAGTCATACATATATCTTTGGGAGGGAGACAAACTAGTGACTAAACTCCCTTAAACAGTGAAGACTGGTATGTACTCTAAAGCTTATATTAGAAAGTCACATGATTGTGGTATGGAGGTACAGGGTCCCCTGGACATCCCAAGTCTCTAGAGGAATCCCAGATCAAAGAGTACTTGAGGAATTTCCTAATCCTCCTCCCCTACAGTGCTAGCTAAAGAAAGCCAGCCTTAATGCAAACTGCATGCATTTCCCCTAAACTTTTTTTTTAATCCTTAACTTCTGTGTATTGGCTCCTTGGTGGAAGAGTGGTAAGGGTGACAATGGGGGTCAAGTGACTTGCCCAGGGTCACACAGCTGGGAAGTGTCTGAGGCCAGATTTGAACCTAGGACCTCCCATCTCTAGGTCTGACTCTCAATCCACTGAGCTACCCTGCTGCCCTCCTCTAAACTTTTGATAAAAGTTTTTAGCTCATTTTCTTTTTGCATCTCAAACATACCTAAGCTTATAGCCCAGACACCAAGGCACCTCCCATGGGAAGGTCACCTAATTCCTTTCAGATTTCCCCCTCTCCATCTTCCATTTCCAGTCACATGGTCTCTATTCTTTTAAGGTATAGAAATCCTGGACCCCTTCTCTCCTGGGAGGCAGACTTTACTAGCCTCTCCCTCCCTCTACCACCTGCCTCCCACCCATGCTCTCAATAAATTCCTATATTTAAAATATTCATCGGAGGCTGGTAATTCTTTAAGAGTGCATCTCCCAAACCAGACACATGAATACTATGGAACCGAAAGAAAAGCTGAACAATATGATCACAAAAAATTTGGAGAGATGTCTATAAAGTGATGCAAAGTGAAGTGAGCAGAACCAAGAGAACCTTGTACACAGTAACAGCAATAATAGATGATGATCAACTGTGACTGATTTAGCTATTCTCAGCAATAGAAAGATCCAGGACAACTCCAAGGGATTCACTGACAAAAAAGGTCATTTTTGGCAATCTTGCATTGCCATGCAAGAAACTAAAGGAGTATGAATGCAATTTGAGGTGTACATACCATTCTTTGCTTTATTTCCTTTATGAATTTTTCTCTAGCATAAGCCATGTTTGTTTTCTTTCACAACATGATGAACAGGAAAATATCATATTGCCTGCTGACTTGGGGATGGGGGAATGATGGGAGGGAGGCAGAGACTATGGGTCACAAAATGTCAGAAAATGATGATTAAAAAATTTATCAACATGTAAAAACATTTTAATTTTTTAAAAAGCAAGTGGCCTGGGCAATAAGAAATTAAGCATAGTTGGTATATATCAGAAATGAGACTTGAACTCAGACCGTTTTTTGGCCATGGGGTTGCCTCTCAATTTACTGCCCACTGTTGCCTCTTATGACAGACTTCATATAAGGTGCATTATCAAGGGAAAACCAAACTCTAAACATGAAGAGTAAGTTAAATTTCATGTTCCTGGGATTTGATGGCCATTGATTATAATCCACATGATTCCCAGAATGAGTCCTGGAAGAAATAAAATACAGAAAAATCAGGACTCAAAATGATATCATTAAGCCAGGGGATCCCAGGACAAAAAGTCATTACAACTGTAAGATTTAATATCCAAATACTCCAAGTATTATCTTTAATAAGATTTATTAATAATAACTTGAAGTAAGGGAAGAAAAGCCACAGTAAAGAAAACCAGCTTTTCCAACCGCCCACACAGGAAAAGATAGAGAGAGAGAGAGAGAGAGAGAGAGAGAGAGAGAGAGAGAGAGAGAGAGAGAGAGAGAGTGGGGTGACCCACAATTATATACAAACAACGTAAGCACACAACTTGGGGACGAAACAGGAAAGGGATGCTGGGAGATGATGGATTTCTGGGGAACATAGTCCTCAGATACAACATTCTAACTACACACCACCAAATGAAGTAATTGATCTTGGCTTAGCTTTATGCTTAGTATCAACTTGACCAACACCATCATGGCAGAGTGTAAGGTGGGCTAAGCAACATAGACACAGGGAGGTTGTCCTACATGGACCCTGGCTGTGGCAACTCAACCATTAACTCTAGAAAGCACAAGAAAGAGACTTTTTTTTTAATTTTTATTTTGAATATTTTCCTCTAGTTACATATTTCATGTTCTTTCCCTCTCCCCTAAATCCCCCTATCCCCCCTTAGCCAACGCACAATTCCACTGGGTTTTACATGTATCATTGATCAAGATCTAATTCCTGTGTCTATATCCCCAATAATATCCCCATCAGCCCATGTGTTCAAGCAGTTGTTTTTCTTCTGTGTTTCTCCTCCCACAGTTCTTCCTCTGAATGTAGCTATTTAAGAAAGAGACATTTAACTGAATCTTTACCTTCATAAAAACTCAGTTTAAAATCTGACCCAAAAGGTCCAACTTTTCATATGTGTAAAACTCAGAAGCAAGAAAAATTGTTGTGTTAACTCTATTTCTTGGTGAAACAGCTGTCTTTTTCAATTAATGGTGTCTTCCTTTCTCTGTACCTTCAGGAAAGCAACAAAACTTTGAGACCTGATTGATAGCTAGGTAGCACAGTGGATAGAGTGGGAGGTGTTGATTCAGGAAGACATGAGTTCAAATTTGGCCTCAGACAGATATTAGCTGTTCAACACCTGGGCAAGTTACTTTACCCTGTTTGCCTGAGTTTCCTCATCTGTAAAATGAAGTAGAGAAGGGAATGGTAACCCACTCCAGTATCTTTCCCAAGAAAATCCCAAATGAGGTCAGGAAGAGTGGGAGATGATTAAAAATGACTAAAAAACAATGACAAAGTCTGAGGATTTCAACCCAGGGGCCACTACACAGATGGTATTCAGGTGGAAGATGAGTGAGAATCCTAATTAGAACACTTGTTGTATGACCCTGGGCAAATCACTTAAAGTCTCCAGTTCTCATGCATAAAATGGGGCTGATAACAACTCCTAACATACAGAATTATTGTGAGGATCAAATAAGATGCAAAGCACTATGGAAAATCTCAAAGTGCTATGTAAATATTCGCTATTATTATTTTTAATTTTTTTATAGCTCTAACTCCAAGCTCAGCTTTTAAAGGAAGAGTATCAATGACTCCTAGGAAGAGCACGGTTTAAGGAGAGAAAACATTGCTAAGACCACAGACCTGAGTTCTAATTAGGCTATGCTCTGTGACTTTCTTGATCTCTTTGGGTCTCAGTTTCCTCATTTGTAACATGAGGGGAAAAGGCTAACTGGTTTTTGAGATTTCTTCCAGTTCTAAAATTCTGAGTCTATTTCTATTCTACCATTAATTTAATATACCTGAAAGACTATGGAATCTTTCTCTCTGATTCACAGCTGAGAGCTCTATAAGTGTCTTTACCATTAGAATATGAATTTCTTGAGAACAAGGATTTTCCTTTTTTTCCATATGTAATCCCAGCACTTTAGCACAGTGCTTTGCACAAAGTAAGGGCTTAATAAATGCTCTATTCATTCAGTCAAGAAGAGAGGATGGGGCAGCAAGGTAACTCAGTGGATAGAGAGCCAGGCCTAGAGAAGGAAGAGGTTCTGGGTTCAACTCTGTATTCAGACACTTCCTAGCTGTGTGACCCTAGACAAGTCACTTAACTCAAATTCCCTAACCCTGACCACTCTTCTGACTTGGAACCAATTTATCAATTCTAGGATAGTAGGTAAAGATTTTTAAAAAAAGAAAGAAGAGAGGGCCAGGAGGTAGAGAGGCAAACAGCTATTCAAGTGTGTCTAATGAATTAATCATATCATTGCCAGAAACTGATTGGACATCAGTGGCCATAGCCTACAGTCTTCCAGGTGACATGTAGGGGTCAGAAAAGACCATCTACACACTTATCCTTGACACCATATGCAATACATAATTTTTCTAGGCTTTGAGGAAGAAGGTTCCTTCTGAGTAAAAACTATGGACACAAAATATTTGATATTTTCATGGTTTATCTTTTAAAAATTAAATAAATATTTCATGAAAAGGGGATGAAGAACCAATTATAGTCAGATTCATTGATTGAATTTTTCTTAAAGGCTAGATTTTTCAGAATGGCCATTCTGCAATTTATGTCCTTTTTCAGGAGTAGAACCCCTCCGAATATATTTCTCTAGCCTACAATTAACTTCTGAGTTTAGGCTTAAATCTGCAGTTTGGGAATCACCAATTTAAGAAATCCTCAGGACTAACCTCATGAGGAAGGTTTGCATAATTCAATTATCCTCAGCTGTATTACTAGGGATCATGTGCTCCTAGTAGAGTCTCCCATGGCAAGAAGACCTGAAATGAATATTCTGATTAAATACAATCCAACCCTAACCAATAAATACCCATTCCTAGAAAAATTGTGCTGATGACTATAGTCTACTTGGTTCAAAAGGTAGGTTTATCTTATTAAGATGGCAAGAAATCAGCTTGGCTAAATTTGGCTGCAAAATATACCCAGTCCAATGACTGCACTTGTTTTCCACTAGTGTTGAAAAATTGAAGATAGATAATTTTCTCTAGAATCTTTTACTTTGTGAATGAATTTGAAGGTCTATGCTATAAAGAGGGATTAGACTTGGTCTGTTTGGCTTCAGAGGACAGAACTAAGAACAAGTTGTACAAAAGTTGATTTCATGTTAAAAAAAATCTTCCTAATAATGAATTGTCCCAAAGTAGAATGGGAGAGATTGAGATCTATATTTCTTATTACATATAGATACATAAAGGTCTATAAGGAAAAGTTAAATGACTTCTTTTCAGGGGTTGTTGTAAAGGGGATTCTGTCCTTAGATATGAATTTGACAAGTTAACCTCTGAGATCCCTGTTCAATTCTGAAATTCTGTGATTGATAATAGTAGATGGTACAAAACTAAATCTAAAGAGTTATCCATGAAGTCTAACAATCTGTAGCTAAATACATTCATTCATTTAGTAATCGCATTGATATTATTAATAATCAATCTTATTAATATGACATATCAATATACTATTTCAATCATCTTGGCCCTCCCTTTGGATTTGAAACTATTGAGATCTCTAACAGGTTGTAGCAATGAACATTTTTATCTTCTTTGCTATTAGAATCCTAATTTGCAATGCTTAGTATACTGGCATTTTCATTATGGTGACTTTGAAGCAGTGAGGATGAGAACCTTTACAATGTATAATTAAATTTCTGTTCTTTTAAATCACTGCCATCATTATATGACTGTCACATACTCTTTCAACCACTGAGTTTTATAATATGAGATTTCTTTGGAAGGTAGAGGAGGCTTATGACCATCACAAATAGAAATTCACACATTTTTGGGAGGCAATTGGAGTTTTTCTGCAGATGGAATCATGTGTGGGATTGATTAATTCTCCAGGACAAAGCTGCTGTGTTCTCCATGTGTCTAAAGGCAATACCATTTGGGCAGCAGGATTTATTTATTTATTTTTTGCATAAATGTTTCATCCTTACAAACCAAATGTTGGTGGTTGTCTTGCTGTTGCAGCTGGTGTACTGGAGTTCCAAAGGGAAAAGTCTGTTTGCTGGCAGATGCTGATGGCAGTACTATTCAACTTTTCCAGGGAATGCTGATCTTCTAACCAGAAGGTGCTCCTTCCCAGCACAACTGACTAGAGTCTGCATAATCACTTTTACCATTAATTAAAGAGGAGGAGAAGATGTATTTTGTGTAAACATACTTGATTGACCCATTTTCTTAATCGTAGAGTATCCAACTGGATGTAGGGGAGGTGGGGGAAGGAAGGGAACAATAGGATAATTCCCAAGTGCAATGGAACCAAATCAAAATGTAAATGGGAAATGTTTAACAAAATAAATAAAAATATAACTTATAGAATGTTAATTTGTGATTTTCTAAATCATTATGCAGGTTCAGGATCTGTTTCTATATAATTTTTTAAACCCTTACCTTCCATCTTAGAATCAAAACTGTGTATTGGTCTTTAAGGCAGAAAAGTAGTAAAGGTTAGGCAATGGGAGTTTAGCAATTTACCCAGGCTCACACAACCAGGAAGTATCTGAGGCCAGTTTTGAACCCATGACCTCCCATCTCTAGCTCTAGCTCTCAACCCACTGAGCCGCCTAGCTGACCTTTCTATATATTGATACCACTAATTAGAAGAATCAGAATATAGCTAGTAGGTGGCCCAGTGCGCAGGCCTCTAGATCCATAGTCATGAAAACTTGAGTTCACATAAGAACTCAGAAGCTTACTAACTGTGTGACTCTGGGCAAACCATTTAACTCCTGTATGCCTCAGTTTCCTCATCTGTAAAATGGGGATAGCATCTTCCTCTCAATATTATGAGGATTAAGCGAGATTTGTAAAGTACTTTGCAGTCAGTTAATGCATATTTATTAAGTATCTATTATATCAGGAAAACTTCAAGGGACTTATAATGAAAAAGGATATCCACTGCCATAGAAGGAACAGATGGAGTCCGAATGCAGATTGAAGCATATCATTCTTCACTTCATGTCCTCCATGAATTTTTCACTAGTGTAAATGATGTCTTTCAAAATATAACAAACACAGAAATGTGTATTCAAAGCAACACATGTACAACATACGTCATATTACCTGCTGTCTTTGGGAGGTCAAAAGGAGAGAGAGAAAACAAATTGCAAAATGTCAGAAAACAATTATTAAAAATTGTATAGACATGTAAATAATCGTTTTTGTTATGTGCCAGGCAATATGCCAAGCTCAGGGGAAACAAAAAGAAGTAAAAGACAGACCCTATCTTCAAGGAGCTCCCAATCTAATATGGGAGACAAGAAGCAAATAAATATATACAAACAAATTACATACAGGATAAGTAGGAAATAATAAAAGGAAGGTAGTGGAAATAAGAATGATTGGGAAAGGCTTCCTATCAAAAACAGGATTTTAGTTGAGACTTAATGGAAACCAGGGAAGCCAGTAAGGAGAGGGAGAGCATTCAAAGTATGGAGGACAGTGTATAGTTAGAAAATCTTGTACCTTTGGACTTCATCTCCCAGCATCCCTTTCCTCTTTCATCCTCACCTTGCATGCTTACGTGTTTGTTTATAAGTTCTGTAACTCCACCTCTCTCTCTCTTTTCCCGAGTGCACAGCTGGGAAAGCTGGCTTTTTTAATCTTGCTTTTTATGTTAGTTATTATTAATAACTCTTATTAAATATAATACTTTGGAGATATTGGATATTAATTTTGAAGCTCACAACAGCTAGACCAAGTGCTGGAAGCAGAGAGATGGGATGTCTTATTCGCTGAACAATCAGGAGGCCAGTGTCACTGGATCAAAGAGTCCTTGTAAAAGTAAAAGAAAATTGGAAAGGGAGGCAGGAACTAGGCAACATAGAACTTTGAATGCCAAATAGAAGATTTTTTATTTGATCCTGGAAGTTATTGGGAGCCACTGAAGTTTATTGAGTGGGAGTGTGGGGGAGAAGAAGAATGTAGTGATATGGTTAAATCTCTCCTTTAGGAAAATCATTTTGATGGATAAAGGGGAAGAAACTTGAGGCACTAGCAAGTTATTACAATGCTCCACATGGGAGATAATGGGGGCCTGCATTAGAGTGGTGGCAGTGTCAGAGGAGAAAAGGGGTCATATAGAAGATATATTGCAAAGTTGGAATTGACAGGCCTAAGCAACAGAATGGATATAGGGAGTGAAAGATAGTGAGATGGCAAGGTTAATTTCTAGGTCGTGAGCCTCAGGGATTGGGAGGATGATGTTTTCTGCTCTAGTAACAGAGAATTTAGGAGGTAGGGAAAGATTATGGAGAAAATTGTGAGTTCAGTTATAGACGTGTCATGTTGAATTTAAGATGTCTGAAAAGCAGTTAGAGATACCATACTGGAAGTCAACAAAAGGTGAGAACAGAATAGAGAGATTTGGGAATCCTCAGCAAAGAGAGTAATTAAACCCATGGGAGCTGTTAAGATCACCAAGTGAAATAGTATAGGAAAAAAAGAACAGAAGACCCAGGACAGAACCTTTAAAACAGTGAAGTGCAATAAAAATGCTAACTGCTGTTGCTGCTGTGTTTTTGTTATAATCTTGTAATGTTCATTTGTTTATCCTATTTATCGAATGCCCAGTATATGGGACATTCAATATTGGGGCGCATTTGATATTGAGTGTGGGGCCTAAAGTAATTCAAATCCAGTCTCAAACACTTAGTAGCTGTGTAACCCTGGACAAGTCACTTAACTGTTTGCATTAGATTTCTCAACTGTAAAATGATCTAGAGAAAGAAATAGTGAACCGCTCCAGCATCTTTGCAAGGAAGCAGCAAATGGGGTCACAAAAAGCCAGATACACTGAAAAATGACTGAATGACAAAAAACATTCTTGCTCCTGTGAGATGTACTTTATAAAAAACAGTTTTTGCCTTTAAGTGGTTTATAATCTATTGTTTGTTTACTGAATACAATAAAGAAATTCCAAGTTATATGATACAGACATCTGTATGTGTTGTTGGTGCCAAAAATAACATTAACAATTTTATTGGCTCACTATCTGGTAACAAATTTCTCTAAATAGAGTCCTCTTAAAATACAAATATATACTCAAAACCTTGTGCTTTTCTGTCAAAGACCCATGCTCATCTCCACACCAACCATGAAACATTAGATTAAGAAGATATAAGAAAAACATATAGATCACACATTCTGTTCTTGAGGGGATAGGAGCAGTAGGGGATCACTGCTCAAAACAAGGAAGAACTTCCTTTTTTATTTTTATTTTTATTTTGAATATTTTCCCATATTTACATGTTTCATGTTCTTTCCCTCTCCCCGAACCCCCCTAATATCCCTTAGCCGATGCACAATTCCACTGGGTTTTACTTGTATCATTGATTAAGCCCTAATTCCATATTATTGATAGTTGGGCTACAGATATTGTTTAGTGTCTTCATCCCCAATAATATCCACATCAGCCCATGTGTTCAAGCAGTTGTTTTTCTTCTGTGTTTCTGCTCCCACAGTTCTTCCTCTGAATGTGGCTAGTTTTCTTTCTCATAAGTCCCTCAAGCATTGTTCTGGGTTCTTGCATTGCTGCTAGTAGAGAAGTCTATTACATTCAATTGTACCACAGTGTATCAGTCTCTGTGTACAATGTTCTTCTGGCTCTGCTCCTTTCACTCTGCGTCAATTCCTGGAGATCATTTCAGTTCACATGGAATTCCTCCAGTTCTTAAGGAAGAACTTCCTAATAATCAGGATCAGAGAATTTTGAGTTAAACCTTAGAAATTAAATAGCCCAACCTTTCTAACATAGCAAAGATCTCCAATTTCATCCATGTAGGAATTTCCATCATTAATGTGGGAATTGTATAATTAGAAAATCTTGAACCCTTGGACTTCACCTCTCAGCATCCCTTTCCCTGCATCTCCACATTTGTGTCATCATGTGTTGTTTATAAGTTTATTATAAGCCCACCTCTTGCTCTTTTTTTCCCCACGTGTGTGGCTGAGAAAAGCTGGCTTCTTACTCTGGCTTTTTATTTTAGTTATTATTAATGAATCTTATTAAATATAATACTTGGAGATATTTTGATATTAATTTTTAATCTTATAGAATGAAGATAGCAAGCAGTCGATGGTCAATCAAAAATGTATTAAAATGGTGTCCAGACATATGCTTATGTGTATACATGTATGTACATAAAGATAAGTTATTGTTCTCTTGTTTTGTGATAGCAGTAGTCACAAATGTGTGCTATACATATGTGTATATGATTATATATATGTATGTATGCATGTATGTTTCATACTTGAAAATCAAAATGGTGGCTTTGCTAGTGCTGCAGCCTAAGTGTTAGAAATCTGCTTGAGGTTTAGGGAGTTTATACAATTTGTTGATTGGTTTTTATAGTCTGTAGCATGTTATTAGTAATATAGGGGTGTGTGTATACACACACACACACACACATCCTAATGTCAGATGTATAATACATTCAAAGACCTCTTTGAATCTGAGTCCAATAGGTTGTCCTCTATACCACTGGCAACAAACTCAATGAGAAACAGATTCCTATGGGCTACCTTTTGATTTAGAAAACTACACATTTACATTAGCTATGTTGTAGGTATGTAACCCTGGACAAATCACTTAAGCTCATTTACCTCGATTATCTGGTTGTGCCTCCAGAGTTTTTTGAGGTGTGTTTAATACCTCTGCTCTACACTGACACCTCCCACATCAATTCATTTTTTAAACAAATTTAAAATGTTGTAGGAGAGATCAATGGTTATAGAGACCAATGAGGACTGTATTGAGGGAAGACTTCAGGGAGAATATGACCCTTAACCTGGGCTTTGAGGAATGCTTGGTTTTGATAAGAGGACAAAGAGTAGGAAGAGTGAAAAGAGAGGATGGAATATTGTGGCATACTTTTGTTTGTTTCCAAATGACATGGTAAAATCATAAACAGAGGTTGATGATGAAGGATAATTATCATAGGATAAGATGTGAATAGAACATAGATACTCTCTAAATCTTGTCAAAAAGACACCATCTCTTGGCAATCACCAATGATTACAGGTAGTTGTGTGAGCTGGCCATCTGGGTTGGAAGCCACCCTCTATGGGATGTACCTTGTTCCATACACAGAGGGTCCTCCTCCCTACCATTGTGATCTGGCATGAATATCACAAGCACAAGTAAAATGGTAATCTTTCTGAAAATTGGCTCCCACAGAAGCTTCCAAACCCAACAGACCACAACTGTTCAGCTCTGTTACCTTAAAGAAAAATCTCAGCGGAACAGAAGCAAAAAGATAAGTAATATGTAGTCAAATTACCATTGATTCTTCAAAAGGAGCTAAACAATCTGAAAGTATAAAGTCTTAGGGGTTGATGGGGCTTTGATGACCTAAAGTCTAATATCTCAAACCATGCAAAAATACCCTCTACATTATGCTTGAAAGACTGTCATCCAGCCTTTGCTAGAGCAATTCAAGTGGTAAGAAACTCTCTGCCTCTTAAAGGAGCAACCCAGTCCATTTTGAATAATTATGCAAAGTTGGGAAAGACAACAGAATTTAGAGAAGAGAGAGCCATCCTTGAATTCAGATAGACATGAGTTCAAGTCTTGTTTTGGTCTGTGTGGCCTCAGGCAAGTGAATCACTCTGTAGGTGCTCTACTTAATTCTCTAAAGCTATAAGTGGTGAAGAAGGTGCCTATCTGGCATTAGCAGTGGGAGGTTCTCTGGCAGGATCTCCCTATGCCAATGAAGCCACATGTATTATCTTTATAAAGAAGTGAGGCACTATAATGTTAGAAACTTGTTCTAGGAAAAACTTGAAAGTCAAGAAAACCTGACTTCGAATCCTGTCTCAGACACTTACTAGCTATGTGATCCTAGAAAAGTCTATGGATGATAACAGTATTTGCTTTACAGGGTTGTTGTAAGGATCAAGTGAGTTATCATACAAAAAGCACTTCACAAATCTGTGCAAGTAGGGGTGTGTGTGTGTGTGTGTGTGTGTGTGTGTGTGTGTGTGTGTGTAAAAGTTATTATGAGGAAATGGAAAGAAGAAAGAATTTGAAGTCAGAAGACATAGATTTGTACGTCTATGACCTTGGGAAATCACCACCTTTGTGATCTTTCATTTTCTCATCTATAAAATAATATGATTGGACTAGTTGGGCTCTTATTTTCCTTCTGGCTTAAAATTGTACAGACTTATGATTTATTTTTTGAAAACAATTTTAATTGCTATTTCTTGTTTTTATATCACCTAAATTTCCTTCTTTATACTGGAGTGGTTTGCCATTTCCTTCTCCAACTCATTTGATAGATGAAGAAACTGAGGCAAACAGAGATAAGTGACCTGCCCAGGGTCCCATAACTAGTAACCATCTGAAGCTGGATTTGAATTCATGAAAACGAATCTTCCTGTTTCCAAACCCAGTGCTCTATCCATTTGGCCACCTATCTGAGTCTATAAATAATAGAAAGGCCTCCCTTTTTATTGAGCTGTTGTAACCACCCAACCCTCTGCTGAAAGTAACATCTACATGATTTCCAGATGTCTTTCTCATCTGAATCCTCATGTTGCCATGGAGATGACCATCAGTTCTTGAATGTTCTTCCAGAAGACTCAAGGTCTGAGAGTTCTACCAAGCTATGTATGAAGGCCTTGGAAAATATTGCCTTTCTATTGTCCAAGGACCCACTTAGGTAAATCCAGAGATGCTCATTACCAGAATTGATTCTTGGGTAATGTTGCTTTTTAAAAATCTGATCCCAGAAAACTCAAGCAGACTCTCTACTAAGGCATGGAGAAGCTGAACTTGGAATGGGTAGGAGAAGCATCCACAAAAATGACATGCTAGATCCTTAGAATACTGGCAAAAATATCTTTCCAAACAACTAGAGTCAGTCAAAGTTAGTCTCCAATTTTAGCACAACTATACCAAAATATATTGTAGAAAGAGAGAAGAAGAGATGCAGGTGATCTTGCTGCTGGAGAAGGCAGGTGCCTAACTATTGGCCAAAATGTTAAAATACTGGAGCTATTCAGTTTTACAATTTGCAGCAATGCCAACAACCCAGGAAATACCAAAGACCTGCATATATCAGCAAACAGCTGAAGATCATTTTCAGCAACATTGTGCCCAAAGCAGAGAAAGGAGCCCTAAAGATCTCATTAAACCTTTCGAGCCTGAATGTTCAACTGATTTCATTATAAGCCACAGATTCTGCCTACTGCACTAACCGAAGCTTCTCTCAAATCAACATTTTTTTCCTATTTTGTTGGAGACAATGTGCCACAGTGAATAACTTTACTTTTTTAGGACTTGTAAAGTCAATTCAGAGTATTTCAGTTTGGAGGAATCTGAAGAAGATGGTCTTTTTATCCTGCTTAATGTTTAGTGGATTTTTTCAAAGTTATGTTTTTCCTAAAAGGGAACCTCTTCGGTCTTTAAATACAATTTATTTGGCTGTTAGCTTTGTAGTGTGTGGCAGTGGAAAGAGCCCTATATTGAAGTCAAAGGCTCCGAGTTCAAATTGTGTCCTTCATTTTTTTTTTTTTATCTGTGTGACTTTGTGTAAGTCATATGATCTCCTTGGACCTTTGTTTTATCATCCATAACATAATGGCTTGTACTAGGTGACCTCTAAGATCTTTCTCATCTCAAAGTTTTATAAATCTAGGTAATGTGACCTATCTTACTTAGAGGAGGAAGAGGAAGAGAACCCTGAGCTCTTCTACCAAATTATCCTATGGTCAGGAATATTAATCTTCTCTATGCCTCTATGTTTTTATCTAACAAATGCAGATGATATTATCTACTTCATGAGGCAGATAGATGGTGCAGTGGATAGAGCACCAGGCCTAGAGTCAGTAAGTTCTGAGTTCAAATATGACCTCAGACACTAGCTATGTGACCCTAGGCAAGTCACTTAACCCTATTTGCCTCAGTTTTCTCTAAAATGAACTAGAGAAGGAAATAGCAAATCACTCCAGTATCTCTGCTAAGAAAACCCCAAATAGGGTTACAAGGAATCGAGCATGACTAAAATCACTGAACAATAACAACAACAATCTACTTCATGGGGAAATTAGAAGAGTTTAGAGCCTGAGTATGAATTTGTCAGGGAAATGGGAATTCATTACTCATTTCCTTTGTAGTGGTGTTAATTTTCAACACAGTGGCACATAGATTGCCTTTCAGCAAATAATTTCTTCCAATCCCCATAGCCTTAAATTTAATAGTGTTCCTCCAAAGACTGAGTAATCTTTGCTCTTCTCATATCTAATATCAAATGCTTCAAGCTCTTACATTTTTCTTTTTATTGTCTGGATATTGCTCTTAATGATATTTGCTCCAAAAAGAGAAAGTGTCCCTAGGTCCTATAAATGTCTATGAACAGAGAACAGGATACCAGTTTCCTACTGTGGTAAGGGAAGGTTTGCTGTTTTTCCTGCTACTTAGCAAAGCTCAATTTCTTTCAGATCACCTAAGTTTGATGACATGAAGTAGTCTTTTTATTTCTAGCAGCTGGGCATAGAAAGTAGTTAGCATGGCCCTGTCCCAATAACAACCATCCCTTATGACTTCCCAAATGTTATAGTTTGCCACCTTCTTCATTGAGATTTATTTAATATTTTCATCTTTAAAAAGGAATGGTCTGTGCTAGGGGATCTCTAAGGTCTCTTCTAGCTCTAAGCCCAATGATTCTATGTGATTCCTATCAAAGTCCTAGCAGTTCTATTATCCTGGATAGCGCAAATGGAATCCAAGTTAACTCCCCCTAAGAGATTAGCTCTATTGTAGTTCCTTACATTTAATTCTATTCTAAAAGTTGTTTTGAGATATCTGTGAACAAATGGATGAAAAAGCACTTGCAAATTGTGTAATTATATGCCAAGCACTTGTTTATCATTGTGGATAAAAATTCAAAGTACAATTAATTTTTCTGAAGGACTTTGCACTTTAATAAGAGTATACCATATATAAAGAAATGGTGGCAAGGGTACAGGGCATATTTTGGACTGGAAAGTTAGTGATGGTGAGTAGAGAAGCACTAGTATAATGGATTAGTACCCCTTAGGTAGAAGTAGAAGAAGAGATGAGGGGAAAGAACCGGCCCAGGATTGGAGACTGGTAGATTAGAGGCAGGCAATATATGCATGAGAATGGCTGGAGAGCAGTATTGTAGAGCCAATTGGGACTATTTCTGGAATCTTTCTCTCTTCCATCAGGAGTCAAGGACCCCAAGGCAGAAAGTGGAGAGAAAAAGGACAGACATAAAATGAAGATGGCTGCAGGATACGAGAATGGTGGGTCTAGGTCAGGCTAGTTATGAAGAACTATAATCATATAAAGATGTGGAAACAGAGAAACAAGGCCATTTTTTTTCAAAGAACAAAAATTGATTTGAAAAAGAAAGAAAAACCTGGGAACAAATAATTCTAGTAAAGTAAAACAAATCCCCAAATTCTGAATCATCACCTCTCTGTCAAGTAGCATACTATTTTTAGGAAGCATCCAGCCTATAAGACAAAGGCTCAGGAGTATAAATAAACACTGGATTCTTTCCAGGGAACAATCAACCTAGCATTAAGAAGGTGAAATTTCTATCTGCGGTATGACAGAGACCTCATTTGTCCATCCACAATGCTTGCCTCCAAACCATTTTCATGCCATGAAATTGCTGTCTGCCTCCAGGTATTATGAGTGAATGTCAATGGAAGGTTTTCTTCCCCAGATATTATTTGGAGAATAGCTGACAGATCCAAAGGGCCAACATTAGTCTTGAGAATCAGGATTCATTTACTGGTTCATAAAAAAAAATCCCCATCTCTGGAATGTATCTCATCCTTTCTTCTGCCTTTTAGAAGTTGGTTTCCCTCAAAGAACAGGTAGCTGCTACCTCCCACACAAGACTTTTGTTGATCCTCTGAATTATTTGTGTTTTCTTTCTCTTCTTATTTTGATTAATTTAGAAAATTTTCCCATAGTTACATGATTCATCTTCTCCCCACCCCCCAATATCCAAGGTGCAATTTCACTGGGTTTTACATGTCTCAAATGATATTTCTAATAGATACTCTATATTTACTTACCTGTGCTCCTGTTGTATCCTCAACCCTTCACTCTATGACATTAGAATACAAGCTGCTTGAGAGTAAGAAATGTTGTGTTAATTGCCTTTGTATACCCAGAGCCTGGCACATTGCCTTGTACAGATTGGATCTTATTTTTTTTTAACTTTTTTGTAAATTGAATTGAATCTTCTTTCTCCCCTATACCCCCACTTTCTTATACCCTTTATCTCCTCAGCTCTTGTCCAAAAAAAAATGATTTATAAGACAACATCTCTGCTGAGCAATATTTAAAGATGCTCTGTTCAATGAAGCATGGAAAAAGTTCCCATAATGAGAATTGTTTCTTGTCCTCCAACTATATAAGGGATGTCAAATGAAAGTTTTTAATTAAAATTAGTATTTCTGCCTTTTTCTGCTCCAGGCACTGTTGCTGTGTTCACAGACAATTGACTTTATTCACACTGGCGCCATCTTGATGCACCCTCAAAGATTACGATGTCATAAAGGCAAAGAGGAAGCAATAAACGCTGAGGTTTCATTTGTGCTGGCTGTTGGCTGAATGAACATCAGTTTACTAGTGCTGTAAACTGAAACTCATTTAAACATCCATAGGACACCAAATATCTCCTGCTTGCATCCCTGATGAGTCAGAAATGAGGGAACAAGAATCTTCACATATATTTATATGTAAATTGTACAACATGTATACCTTATGTATATGCATGTGAATATTATGTGTATATACATGTATGTATTCATATACATATTCATGGATGTTGTATGTCTTTCATTTTTTAAAAAGACCAATGACATCCTGGGGTGATGTCCTGACTTGTTCATGAATTGGATTTAAGTGAGGCAGAATTGCACAATCATCATTCTTCCTTTCTCTTACAGAGACATCAAAGCCCAGTGGCAAGACAAAAGTTAGGACAACTGGTGATATCCCAGGATGCAGTGGATGACCTTGGCATTTTCAAAGTCCAATCTAGCTCTAAGTACTCCACAGTACCTGCTTCAGTTTCCTTCCTGGTCTTTGGAACAAATTGTTCTCTTCCTCTCTTTCTGCTGAGGGAAGTCTTCACATACTGGCAGCAGAGACCCTGGCTCACCTACTGGTTTGAGACCTATTGGTTATCTTCAACCTGCTGTAATGGCTTTGTGGATTTTAAAATTAATATTCAATATCTCCAAAGTATAATATTTATAAAGATTTATTAATATTTAACTAGAGAGCTAGAGAACACAGAGAACGTTCCCCACTTACTTCACGTGGAAGAGAGAGCTAGGGCAACAAAGACCTGTCACCACTCAATTCACGTGGAAGAAAGAGCTAGAGGGGTGTTACCCAAAACTTATAAACAATCACGCAAAAGATGCACGTAAATAGAAAGGAAAAGGAATTGTGGGCAATATAGAAAGGAATCCTGGGCAATGCAGTTCCAAGGGTTCAAGATTTTCCAACTGTACATTCCCCCCTGTAATCCTTTGGGAGACCAGTCTCCCCAATGAATCGTGGAAACATAATCAAATTAAAACTTACAATAATTCAGAGATAAAAGGGAAACAAAAGTGAGAAAGAACAAAACCAATGTTAGGTGCATTGACAAAAAGCCAATTAGGGGGCAGTCCCCTTTTTGGCATAAGTGTCCATTCAAAATAAATGCATTCAATCCCCCAAAGTTCAAATTCGCTATATCTCAAAGTTCACTCTGAATCTTCTGGTGCAGTGGGTGGTTTCTGCAGGCATCTTCATGGTGCCTTCTGGATTCTGAGAGGTAGTCTTCTGTTCTAAATTAGGGTCAAATTAAAATAAAAATTCACAGCAATAACATAGTCTCCCCTAAGGAGAATAACACATTCCCCATTGACTAGAAACAAATGAGAAATAGCATTCTTGGTTCAATTCTTTTCTTCATTTTCAGGGATAATGGAGCCAGAACAATCAATGTTGTATACTTGATATAGAGTATGGTTCAAGGAAGTCCCACGTCTTAACATATGCTAAGTGCTACAACCTTGAGTCTCGCACATGATCAAGTCTTTGTGCTCTTTTGCACAGAATGTCATCAATCCCTATAGAATTCGTTTGGTTTCTTTTACCTTTTTGTGCTCTTTTGGCACTTTGAAAGTCAACTTCTGTGTATTAGATATCAATTCTTTTATATCTTGAGGTGTAAAAGGTGTATGTTGTCTTAGGTTTACCACATCTCCATTGCCTCCTATTGCAGGCACTTCCCTTAAAGGGAAAAGGCCTTCATAGGAATCATTCAATGGTTGTGTTTTCTGAGAAGTTGATTGTGGGGATACCAAAGCAGCATGAGTAAGGACAGGTATAGTAGGAGGATAAGATTTCCGCAGGGCTATGATTGGTTGTGGGGTAGGAGAAACAGGGGAGGATGGGCCATTGGGAGAAGGATCAAGGGAGGTAAGTTTAGCCAGGAGTTGCAGAGCACGAGAGAGGTGGTTTAGAGTACGAGAAAAGAGGTTCTGCACCTGAAATATAGTAGAGGGGCCTTTCATCTCTATTTCAGGAGAAACAGGATTTTGCTCTCTTAGTGGTTCAGAAACAGGTTTGCAAAAATCAGACATGAGTCGGAGAGAATCTTACTTTGCCATTTTGACCTTGGAAGTAATGCATGAAATTATTCAAATAAATTTGCATGTCAGCCTGCATTCTCCTTGGAAAGCTTATTGTGACTTAACAGTCAAGAATTGGAAAAGGAAAATTCCAAGCAACATAAGGAGAAGGAGGCAATCCAGAACCTTAAAGGTTCCTAAATGGACAAAAGCCAGAAGAGCTTCATTTAGAGGAGCATTCATACTGCTGAGCATTGTAATCAAAAGGATAGATTAAAGGAAAGTGGAAAAAAGAATAATTTTCAATGTATACATTTATTTATATATGTACTTTTATTTTTAAATTTTAAAATTTTTTTATTTGGGGTAGGGGCAGAGTAAGGGTATTTTGTCTTATTTTATTTTATATGATGTTATATAATTTTGTTGGATTTTTATTTGCAAAAATAAATATTTTTATTTATTTATTTTTGGGTGTTGCTGCCCTCCAGTGGCAGAAAATAGCCATTATGGCTCAGCAGGAAAAGGGAGGGGGTTGAGTGCTCAATTCTGGCATCTGGTGGCTAAGAGGCAACTCTACAACAGGGAGGGGTAAGGGGCATGGTTAGGGTAAGGGGTGGGTGTAAAGGGCAGGGTTAGGGTAGGGGGTGTGTTTAGGGTGGTAGGTGGGAGTAAGGGGTGTGATTGTGTTTGTCAGAAACCAAAATGGAGGATATGACTACAAAACAGGGCGGGTTTGCTGCTCAGGGGTATAAAAGGGTCTAAAAGCCATTGTAGCTGGAAACTGGGAGTTGAAGCAGTTATCTTGCTTTTTGAAAACCAAATTGGGGCAGGGAGGGAGCTAGGATGCAGGCTGGGATGGATGAAAAAGGTCAGGGCTTCCCCCACAAAGGCAAAGAGCCTGGTAGAAGTTAGGTGATAACCAGCTGCCCTGCAAGCTGGGGCTGGGAGAGGGAGAGGAAGTCATTTATGCTTACCAGTCACAGAGGAAGTGGCAGAAGGAGGGACAGTCACCAGGTGGTGGGCCTGCTGCACAGGCTAGCAGTGGCTGACCACAGCATCTCAAGGCAGTGCCTTGAGGAGGCAGAGGTTGGAGGCAACTGGGAAGCCCCAGCCAAGTGCAGCTGCTGCACTCACTAGCAAAGGCTTGAGGCAGTGGGGGAGGGGGGAAATCAGCAGAAAAGCTGCAGAAGCAGGGAGCTTGGGGATTTGGTGGGAAAGAGCCCTTCTGGAGGGCTCAGTGGGGGAGCTGGGAAGCTTAGCTCCACAGGGATCTGGAGGGAAAGAAGAGGTAGAGGAAAGGATGGAGGGAGAATAAAGGAGAAGAGGAAAGATGGGGGGGGGAGGGACAAGGGATCCAAAAGGCAGTAGATGCAGTGGGAGGGGCTTCCTACCTTTTGCTTGGGCAGGAAGCCCAGAAGACTTGGGGAGGAGGGGGGGAGTTCCTACTTACGTGTAGGTTAGGTTCTGGGGTCCCTTCCCAAAGTCACCAAAATGTGATTTTTAAAATTAATATTCAATATCTCCAGAGTATAATATTTATAGAAATATATTAATATTTAACTAGAGAGCTAGAGAACACAGAGAATGTCCCCCACTCATTTCACTTGGAAGACAGAGCTAGAGGGGCGTTACCCAAAACTTACATACAATCACGCAAAAGACATACATAAATGGAAAGGAAAAGGAATTGTGGGTAATACAGAAAGGAATCCTGGGCAGTACAGTTCCAGGGGTTCAAGATTTTCCAACTATACAGCTTTATCAGGATGTGGCTACTGCATGTGCTAAAGCTTCTTGGAGCCACGGGTAGAGTTGGGTGAACAGTGGACAGCAAAAGTAGATGAACATCCCTGAAGATTTCAGCAAGCCCTTCTACCAGAGATGCTAGTCCTCCTTGAAATTCCCATTATACACACACACACACACACACACACACACACACACACACACACACACACACACAAACACACACACACACATATACACACACACGAGTGTGTGTATACCATATATATGTGTATGTATGTATACATGCATGTGTGTAAAGAAACCAAACCTACAAATCTTAATCTCATGAGAAAAAAGGAGGGAATTATTTTTTAAACCCTTATTTTTTTTTAAACCCTTACCTCCCATCTTAGAATCAATATTGTGTATTGGTTCTAAGGCAGAAGAGTGGTAAGGGCTAGGCAATGGGGGTGAAGTGACTTGCCAGGGTCACACAGCTAGGAAGTTTCTGAGGCCAGATTTGAACCTAGGACCTCCAATCTCTAAGCTTGGTTCTCAATGCACCTAGGTGACCCTGATAGGAAAGAATTACCTCCTGACCTGACTATACTCCAAATCAAGTTTGCCATTTTCAAAACCCCAAGACAGAAAAGTTTTTATTCTTGACTTGACTTTGTGGATATCCAAAGGAAATGCTGGCTCCTAAATCAATATTCAGATAAGCATATGTCTATGCTGAGAAATCAGAAGCTTTTTTGGATTATACTTCATGGGCCTGTTCCCTGAAGGGAAATACCTCTGTTTTATAAATTCAGAGTTAAGCCCTTAAACAAGTGATCAGATGCCTCTGTCCTTTCAAAATAAGCAGTTCAGAGTTCACTGGCTTTTGTAAGTTCTGAAGGAGAGCTGAAGAAATCCTCGGCTTAGTGTGAACTTTTAAGAGTCTGTTATATTAAACTGTTTCAATAAGAGCAAAGCAATCCTAATCCAAATTCAGGATAGCCAGCTATAAACTTTGAGTCAAATAAGAGATCAGTCAATCCCTCCTGAGTATTAGTTTACTAGACATCCCATCAAAGCACAACTTATTTTTGACAAGGCAAACACAAGGGAAAAAAACGACATCCTTTTTTTTCCCTTCTGAACTTAACAGTGCAGTTACCTTTCTGTGTTGATTGCATGCATAGGAGAGAATTTCCTTATTCTCAGTCTGCACAGAGCAAAAATGATATCAGTAAGGAAATAAGATCATAGAATAATAGATTGAGAGCTGACAGAGACTTCAGATGCCACTTAGTCCAGCTCCTGTTGGGTAACTTACTCCAGGTGACACAAATAGAGGTCTGATAACTCAAAAGCTTTTTTTTTTTTCTTACTCTTCCATGCAAGAGAGAATGTTGGAATTTCCTTTGCCCCCTCAAATATTTATAATCTCAACTTGGAAGCAATATGGCAAAAAAGAAAGTTGGACTAGGTTTAAGTTTAAGCTAAGCCATATGACAATCTATGACTTTAGGGAAACCATTTTACTTTTTTGTATGATTGAATAGAATGGTCAAGGAACTAAATTATGCAAAAACAGGGGCATATTAGGTGATCTTGAGCTCACATTTCTATGAATTATTGACTTCCAGGGAAGATGGCAATGTAAAAGGTCATAGAGGAAACTAATTCACCAACATATACTCTAGCAATGATCTAAATAGGGTACCAGATGAACAATGATCAAGAAATCAAAGAAAAGCAACAATAACCTCTTTTATCCAGGCCAGAACAGCACAAAAAGACATTCAAAAGCCCGCAGGATCATGCCACAAGAGAAGCCAGAACTAGTGCTGGTAAACAAACTGCTTTATATAATTGCTGGGGATTTGTATTTTATCTTTGGAAAAGTAACAGTTCAAATCCTTTGACCCTTTTTCTATGTGGGGAATAGTTCTTCCTTCCCAATTATTTTCTTTTTTGAGATTATTGATCTTTTATTACTCCAAAATTTTGTTATATTTCTAGTTATATAAATTAACTAAATCAATTGGTGGTTAGATTAGCGTTATATATTGGTATACTATTTCAAATACAAAACACTTTAAGCAGTGGTATCATTTATTGGTACAGCTCAGTCATGGTCTATTAATGATCTCCATTTTAATTTACATAATTATTACAGAAAAGAATGTTTTGTAGCTATAGTCATATCATTTTTTTCTTAAGAGCACTGCTGAACTACCAAATATTTCATAAGATCTGTAGTTATTTTGAGTGAAATTTCTTTTTCTTATCCTTCCTGCTGAGTTTTGTTGTTAATTTACAAAATACTTTATAGTTCTTTTGTGTTATATGAATCCTGTTAATTTGCTGAATTAGTTCATTTTTTCAGCTAATTTTTAGTTGTCTCTAGTATTCTTGAAGTACCACATTATCTACAAAAACCTCCAATAATTTTGCTTTGTCTTTGTTCATACTTCTACCCTTAATTTCTTTTAGATTTTTTTAGAGCTAGAATTTTACAATTATATCAAATAATAGTGTTTTGTTATTATATTTTGTTATTATTGTATTCTTACTTTACTCCTGATCTTACTGAAGGAATCTAGCAATATTTAATTACAATAATGCTAGTTTATGGATTTAGAAATATTTTGTTTATGATATTAATGGTAAATCATTATCAATGCTTTTGAATGCTTTTAATGTAAATGTGCATTATATTTTTGGTTAAAAGCATTTTCTATAATTCTTGATATGTGATTCTTATTTTCTAATTTTTTTCTTATATACATTTGTAGTTATAAATTTTCATCAATTTTATTTGTTATTAGTTTTTGTTCATGAATAATTGGGCAGTGAAGTATCTAATGATTTCTTTAATTTCTATTTTTTTGTGTGTTAGCCTTGGGCGGGGGAGTATTGATTTTTTAGGATTTTTTTTTTTTGCTGCTTATCCAGTTAATTGATTTGTTATTTCTCTCTTTTGTTGATGAAAGTATTAAGAGATATAAAATTTAGTCCTAAGGATTATTGTGGTTGCATCCCCAAAGCTTTGCTATTTTGTCTTATTGTTATTTCTAAGAAATTATCAATTCTTTAGAATAAAAATTTTTGGCTCCATTCAAGGTTTGGATTTGGATCCTTTCTCAAAATGCTCTTTATTAATTCTAATTATTACTATATTATGGTCATTAAAGGATGAGTTGAATATTTTTGCTTTTCTGTATTTATTCATGTGTTTTTTATGGTTTGGTACATGGCCATCATTTATTAAGGGACCACATGTGACTGAGAAAGTCCAACACACACACTTTCATTTCTATTCCTGTTCAGGAACTGCCAGTTATAGCGCATCTAACTTTTCAAAAATTATTTTCATTTCCTTAACTCTTTTCTTATTTATCTTTTTTCCATAGATTTCCATTGTAAAATGATCTTATTTAAGCCCTCTAACTCATCTGGTCTTTCATTTTATAACATGCTCTTTTTTTTTTTAGAATATTTATTTTATATTCTTCTAATCTGGATATTTTGTATTTTTAAAATTACCTATTAATTGGTTGGTTCAAATTCTTATATTGCTAGCATAAAATTATATACAGTAGATATTCACAATTCTTTTAATTTCTCTGTGAATTCAGTTTATACTTTTTAAAAATAATTTGTCTTTTTTTTTTAATCAAGTTAGCTAAGGTTGACTTTGTTAGCCTTTTCTCATGTTAACTTAGAAAAAACACAGAACCATTAGTCATAAAAGCCACTCTTTAATTAAAGGAAAGGGGGAACAGGGCTGATTAGGCCTCCACTCAGAGCCAGGCGCCATGTACCTTATGCAGAGTGGAGGATTGAACTCTGCTTGCTCTGTTTCCTGACTCCTGTAACATCCACTTTTGATTTTTTTTCTTTTGTGTTCTTTGGACTTTCCATTTACATCATTTTAGTCATTGTAATATTGTTTTGTTGGCACTGCTTACTTCCCTTTGAATCAGTCCATATAGATTTCTCCACGTTTCTCTGTATTCATCACACTCATCATTTCTTACAGCATAGTAATGTTCCATTAATTCATCTACCACAGTTATTTTAGCTATTTCTTTACGACCATTTATTTTGTTTTCAATTCTTTACTAATTACAAAAAAATTTGCTCTAAGTATTTTGGTTTATGTGAGGAACTCCTTATGAATAACCTATTTAGGACATAAATCTAGAACTGGAATCTGTGAGTCAAAGGATACAGACATTTTAGTATCCTTTGATATTAAGAAATATTTTGATACTGTTAGAAATAACAGTAACAATCAGCAGATACTCTGGGTCTGTATTTCTCCAGGTCATTTCATATAACACTAGGTCTAGGATAATTATTAAGTATAAGTAAATCTATTGTCATCCTCTTTTTATGAATAACCATTTTAGAATTTGAGATTCTTGTTCAAGGATTCTATATGGTTTCACTTATATAGAACTTACCTTTGGTAGATTTGTATGTCCCCAAATTAATTAATAGTTATCTTCTAACAACACATGTACTTGGTAGTTCAACTTTTATTAGAATTACATGTTCGGGGGCAGCTGGGTAGTTCAGTGGAGTGAGAGTCAGGCCTAGAGACAGGAGGTCCTAGGTTCAAACCCGGCCTCAGCCACTTCCCAGCTGTGACCCTGGGCAAGTCACTTGACCCCCATTGCCCACCCTTACCAATCTTCCACCTATGAGACAATACACCAAAGTGCAAGGGTTAAAAAAAAAAAAGAATTACATGTTCATTACTATTTTGATTATTTAAATATGCCTGTTTAGGAATCTATCTACATGGTAAAAACTATGGTACCATTCCAAGAGTGCTTTGGTCTGACCCTCAAGGGATATGTAATAACCAAAATGGAAATATGGGTCACAGCCTGCCCTCCCTATGATAGTAAGACATGGGATTCCTCTCTGGCACAGTCTCAGCTACTTTTCACCTATTATGACTCAACACTCCTACTCTCTATTTTCTCCCTCTTACTACAAAAGCTCCCAACCTCCTCCCTTCCTTGCAAGTTGTCAGTCTAGTAGATGTCATTAGGAACCACTCCATCTTTCAGAATATCACCTCATTTCTTCCAACTCACCTTGTGTTTACTCCAGTTACCCCTTGGACTCTGTACTCTGGGACAGGGATGAATAAAACATCTGCTTGCTCTTTTCATTTTGAATTGTATAGCAGTAGATGTATATAGTTTTTATAATTTCTTTCTCCCATAGGTTGGGGGTGATACTGATAGGACACTCAATCAGAGGGTTTGGAAACAAATCTAAATGAAATGGTCATCTCATTTTGCAGAAGAGGAAAGTGAAATGCACAGTATGAAGTGATGTGCTTAATATAACATAGCTAGTTACTGGTAGAGTTGGAACTAAAGAGATCAATGTCCTGTCAACTATATCATCATTCATTTCTTGCCATTGCATTCTATGGTTTTTCAATCTTAGAGAGAAAGACCTATAGTAATTGCAGATAAGGGGGAGCATAAAGCCTTCCATTTTTGAACTGCTATGATGATGATGGTGATGATGAAGAGCTAACATTTATATAGCATTTACCATGTACCAAGCACTGTCCTAATATTTTCACAATTATTATCTCATTTGATCTTCACAACAACCCTGGGAAGTAGGTACTATTGTTATCACTATTTTACAGTTGAGAAAATGGAGGTAAATAAAAATAAGTGTCGTGCCCCAAATCACACAGCTAAGAAGTGTCTAATGGCAGTGCTCTATCCACTGTGCCACCCAATTCCAGGCAACAAGTTTGGTGAAAGGACCACAAAACCCAGGGTCTCTGCCCTGAAGGGAATTCCCATCTAGCTGATTTTGCCTTTTACTTCCTCCTCGGATTCTGTTATTACAGCCTCCAGCTTTCATGTAGCATCGACATTTTCTGTAGACAATATATGTGCTAGAATGGTGACTCTGCCTTGCATCCTTTTCTTCTAGTCCTGCTGCTTTAAGAAATCTGTTTCTTTTGCTCAATCCTGGAAGGGAAAACTGACTCACCAGCAAACCCTGCGTCTCCACGTGCACACTTTCCCCAAAGCAGTTTTTGCACTACGTTTGATACTCCAGAATAGCTCAGCCTTCATACTTTCTGGTCTCTGAAGCTGTTAATGCAACACGCTGTCCTTGGCCCATCGGGGCACATTTGTCCTTAGTGTGCTAACAGGGCAGAACAGGGCAGCTGGCTGAAAGCTTGCCCTACTTCATGGGGCTGTGGTAAAGAATGACTAATAAAAAGATAATTGTTAATCCCTAAGAAAGCATAGAGGGTTATGTAAATGATAAATAGTAATAATGTAAAGTGCCCAGAAGCAACAGCTCTTCGTAAATGCTGTAGCAGATACAAGAGAAGAGGGTATTTTAACACAGTGGGCAGAGGGGATCTCTTACAAGTCACTTAGAGGGGCAACAGAGGCAAGTGCCAGGATACTGATACTATTATTGTTTCATAAAGAAAGGGCTGTCACCTATGATAGTTCAACAGTTGGATACATTTAGCTGACCACATGGATATATATTTTTTTCATTTACAAAAAGGAATTCACTTTAATTTGAAATTTTAACACAGTCATTCCTGGTCATAAAATAGGACTCCAAAAGGTTGGGGTTAAGATATATTTCTTGTCCTTCGGGAAGCTATTCTGCCTTTATAGGCCATGAGTCTAGCCTCTAACCTTATGAACATCATTTTATAATAATAACAATAATAATAGCATTCATATAGTAGTTTAAGATTTGCAAAGCACTTTACAAATACCTCATCTTATCCTCACAACAACCCTAGAGGACAGGGTCTATTATTATCTCCATTTTAGAGATTAGGAAATGGAGGTATCACAAGATTAAGTGACTTTCCCTGAGTCACACATCTAGTAAGTGTCTGAGGCTGGATTGGAACTCCCTGATTCCAAGTGTCAACTTGGAATCTAGAAACCCCAAACTTGTAGCCTAGTAAGAACTGATGAACCTCAAGTTTTAGGACTAGCTTGTAATTTTGTGACCCCAAAGCTTGTACTTGTTTCCTGTTCCCATGAGAATCCCCCTAGTTTCAGACTGAATAATGGAACCTAAGGTAAAAGACAATTCACCATCAGGTGGGACCAAGCCCAAGCCAAGTGACTCTTCTTGTCTCCAGAAGCCTCTCCCACTCTATCACACCCTCCTTTCCAGGATCAAACTCAGGACCTTCAGCTTATGAGACTGACTGTCTTGCTGCACTAAAGAGTTACTTGACTTGGGCTTGGCCCTACCTGATGGGGATTGTCTTTTACCTTAGGGCCCATTATTCAGCCTGAAACTGCTAGCCCGAGATTCCCTTCAGGGGGGATTTTCATGGGAACCGGGAACAAATACTAACTTTGGCGTCTCCAATTTGCAAACTAGTCCTAAAACTTGGGGTTCATCAGATCTTACTAGGCTACAAGTTTGGGGTTTCTAGATTCCACATTGACACAAGTATAATGTTCTATCCATTATAACACTCAATTGCTTTTTGCAGAATGTTTAATGTGAGTGAAGGAGGAAAGACTAAAGAAATCCAGGCATTTTTTAGAAATGAAGCAAAATGATCCATAGGGCTGGAAAAGACTTTGCGAATTCATCTCTTTTTGTCCACCTATTCCCAGAGTGAGACACAGAGAGCCCATTATTTAAAGAGGGATTCCAAAAGCTCAGAGCTTCATGCACTGGAAGTGTTGGAAGGGACCTCTGGCACTTCAGATCCCCAGTAATAATGAAGTTTCTTTATTTTTTTTAAAGGTGACAATTAATTATGAAAAGAAAGGAAAAGATCTGAAGAGGAAGAAGGGAATTCAGACTTCCATTCGAAGGTTAGAGAATGGAAGAATATCACACAAGAGAGCAAGAAAAGGAAAAAAAAAGGATCACAGATCACCGGGACATAAAACTTACATATTTTAAGCTCTTTCAGAAGAGAAGGGAGCTCTATGCCTTAAGGAAGAAGTTGCTGTCATTTTCTAGGGAATCATAAATCAGACACACATATTGTGTCAGATCAGAGACTATCTAGTACTATTCAAAGAAAGAGATTTAGTAGGGTATGGTGACTATTACTATCTGCTAAGGAGTAGTAAAGAAGCTATCTGTTGCCCTAACAACAGCGAATGCTTATGTGGTACACTGGGCAGAGAACCTTAATGGGAAGAATAGCTGTTTCAAGTTCTGTCTCTCACACCTACTGGGAATGTCACCTTAGGCAAGTCTTTTAATCTCTCAGTTCCTCCAGCAACTCTCTCAGAGTACATATTGCATATAGATTACTGATCTGCATTGGTGCAGGGGAATTTCCTCCCTGAAAGTTCCCTATCCCAATGAAATCATAGTCTTAGATAAGATAATACTGAAACTAACAAAAATAATGAAATCTTTTATATTCCTAGGGCATGAGGGGTAACTTCTATGAAAGGGAATTCTTTGTTCTCTTTTCTGAGTTTACATTTGTAAAAGGGAATTCTTTATTCTCTGTGTCTATTTTGAGTTAACACTTTGGTTAACTCTAATTTAAGTACTCCTACTTAGATTGTGAAGACAGGATTAACTATCCTTTGTCTACTTTTGAATTGAATCAACAAAAGATTGGACACCCTACTTAGTATTAGGGGAGAAGCTAGCAAGGTACTCAAAGAACTCACAAGTCACTTACTTAGAGAGCTCCACCCTTTTTACTCAGTCCCAAACTTGTGAATCCTATGACCAGAGTTTACACCCTCAGAAACTCAATTGGTCAGGAATCTGTGAACCCTTTTTTTTTTTTTTAAACCTTGTATTTTGGTGTATTGTCTCTTAGGTGGAAGAGTGGTAAGGGTGGGTAATGGGGGTCAAGTGACTTGCCCAGGGTCACACAGCTGGGAAGTGGCTGAGGCCGGGTTTGAACCTAGGACCTCCTGTCTCTAGGCCTGACTCTCACTCCACTGAGCTACCCAGCTGCCCTCTGTGAACCCTTTTGATGAGTATTCACCCCTCCATAAGGTGAGAACTGGTTCCCATAAACACTGCCCTCTGGGCAATGCTAGACAATTTGGAAACTGTGATTTTCCCCTGTGAAGAGGGACAAGGACAAGAAGTCACCATAAAAGCCATGAATCCTTTGGCTTGAGTCAGTCTTGTGGAGATAGTCTCCTGACTGGAGAGAGTCTTCGAGGGAGGAGACTGCAGCTTAGATTGTGGGTTTGGAGCTTGGCTTCAACTTGGACTCTGACTCCTGGACTACTTCATGGGGTGAGTGAAAGGCTGACTCTTTTCCTAGTTTCTGGAGAGACCAGCTTCAATCTTGGAGGAGGCCTCATGGTTACTCACTATGGACCTTCCTGGTTCAGAGCTAATTAATCTCTTCCTGGATTAAGATAGGATAGATAACTTCTCTAACCCCCTCACATTTCCTTTCTTTATTGTTTCTTCTCTATTTGTAAATAAATTTCTGAGTTGAGGTATAATAAATACTGGCAACCACATAATTTCATAAAATTATTGTCCAACCATTAAATTTAATCCTTATACTTCCCAATACCTATCCCCCCAAAAATTACTACTAACGTCTTTGGATGCTTTATTTTAGTACAAATGATAATGTCAGAAGGAATTTAGAAAGCATTACAAAATATTAAAGTCTATGGTAAGAAACTGAAGGTTTGGGTGCATTGTTGATGTTTTCATTCCTGCAACCCATCAAAGGCAAGTGTTTCAGAAGAGAAAAACATATTTGAGAAGTGTATAACTGCTTAAGTAAATAATAAACCAATGAATATATTAAGAGAATATACATATTTGAGGACATCTGGAAGAAGTAAGGGGAGTGATTTGGGTGGGGATCAATGGAAGAAGATATACAAATAATTTTGCCATTGCAATATGTAATATGCCACATAGACAGAAAAAGGAAAATCATGAATTCTGGAAACAGATATGAGCCTGATATATATCTATTATAGTTATCTCTGTCAAAAGCAGAATAAGTAATAAATTATTTAAGATGAATCTTGAAAATGTTTGTGAAAGGATATAAAGGAATAAATTATCTAGTTGTTTTTTTAACAACATTCAATTCAATTGAGCAGATATTTTATTCTAATTCTCCACTTGGGAGGAGGTACCTAACATTTGTGAACATTCCTTTATATCTTCTCTTCCGGTCTTTCCCTTCCCTATTCTCAAACCACTCTCCTTTCTTATTTCTCTCCCTAATCTTCCTGTTTTTAAAAGCTGAAATTATCATGAAGGATATTGATACATTTGTCCCACCTCAAGCCTCTCAAAACTTAAAAAAAATTCTGCAACATGTTCATCCAAGTTCATCCTTATACTACACAACATTATTGACTTTGTGGATTTATAACTTAAACCTGTGGGAAAAAAATGGGTATATTTGACCATGTTGGATAGTACGGATCTAGAAACCAAAGATCGATCAGGCATGCCCATTGGAGAGTCCTGTCAGCATGCCATGATAAATAAAACAGGCCAAAGCTCCTAGTCACAGTTGACTTGCCTATGTTCATAAATATGTAACCTGAATCAGTATACAATTCCAGATCAAACTAGAGAGTTTAAAACAGATGACCCACCCCAACCAATTGTAGCAATATCGACATTTAGTTTATGGGGTCAACTGTGATATTTATATTCTCTAATTATGATCAAACAGCAAGCAGAGTGATTACTATCAAATATTGGGGGGGGTATTTTATTGGTCATCTTTGTGATAACTTAGATGATTAGTTAGTTATATGTTAGCATATCTGAAATTATTTCAAGCTCTGAGCTAAATAAGTCAAATAATTTGACAAGTTTAAAGATAAGCAAATATCAAAGATAGCACTATATAATAAAACAGGTAAAAGGCAGTTAGGCATGGAATAGTGGTCCAGGACAGGCTTGAAATCAGAAACCCAGAGTTCAGGTTCTGATTCTGGAACATACTTGCTTTATATTCATGGGCAGATCACTTAACCTTAATGTATCAAGCAGTTCTCTAAGCCTATAAATTACAGAGGAGTCATAAATCTATATCAGATTACTAAATGGGGTGTTCACTACACTGATGAAATCACATCTGGATTACAAAGGAAAGCTAGGTAATAAAAGTCCTAAAAATGAGATCTTCTCTCTAACTTGACAAGAGACTTTTTATCCTTGGGTAGCAGTTCTCTGTATACCATCTTTTCTTACAAATACAAATTTACTCAAATACTCTAAATAATCTAAGAGATCTTTGATTTCCTCAATGTAGCTATTTCTTCTAACAATGAAATACAGGTTGCAACCTTTTTACCTTACACAATTATTCTTTATTTTATTAACTTCCTTATCACATATCTTCCTTTCCTAATTAACTCTTCTTCCATATCCTACAATTAGTTACCCAAAGAGACCGTGCCCAATATTCCAGGGCCTTACTCACTTTCTTAGCTATACTTAATAAAATCTAATTCTCTAGAAAGTTATAGGTAATATAGTACAGTGCAGAGACCCTTTGAACTCAGAATCAAGAAGTCTCCGGTTTAGTCCTGTGGTAATTAATAACTAGCTATGAGAACATACTTAAGACATTTAATCTTCTTTGGGCCCCGGGTTCTCTCATGTGTAAAATTAGGAGTTGGGCTAGATGAAGTCTAAGGATTCTTTTTTTTCCCTAAAATTCTGTTACTCCACTAATGTCCTAGATCAAATTTTAAAAATAGATAGCTTCATTCACATATACATATTCTCCATTTTCCCAAGAACAAAAATGAAAAAAATTAATTGTTGTAATTGTAGACTTTAGTCCTTGAGAACAGTCTGAATTTTTCTAATGAATAGAAGCTTTTACAGGTTTAACCTTTTAACTCTCTGATTACTTTGGTTTTTTGGTTTGTTTGTTTGTTTGTTTGTTTTTTTAAATCCTTACCTTCTGTCTTAGGCAGAAAGAATAGTAAGAGGGTAGGCAATGAGGGTTAAGTGACTTGCCCAGGGTCCACAGGTAGGAAGTGTCTGAGGCCAGATTTGAACCTACAACCTCCCATCTCTGGACCTTGCTCTCAATCCACTGAGCTCCTCAACTGCCCCCTCATTGATTACTTTGAAGGAAATCAATGGCAATGAATAATACAGGGAAAAATTTGAGTGCAGCAAAGAAAGGGTTAAACATATGCATCATAGAATGAATTTATTTATATTTTTAGCATAACGCATTTCTTTTATCAAATACTGTTGATATTAATAACTCAACATTATTTATGGTACTGGGTTAGTCAACAACAATAACAAATATTTTAGATTCACTTCTAATAAATATCATTTTTAAAAAACAGATCAGGAATCAATGGATTTATTTGCATTTAAAAATCACTGATAGCGATGTGCTGTACAGAAAAGATAAGCCACAAGGGAAGAAAGTCTTCTGATACTAAAGAAACATAAATTAAAAAAGTCCATTTCTCTTGGTATAATAGATGTTGTTCTTATAATGGGGAGAAAGACTTTATTTTTTATTCCATTATAAAGTTTCTGAAATAATTTCTCATGCAAAATCCACATGACTTAAAATTCAGATACAGGAATCAAAACTTTGCATTGGTTATTTTTATTCTTATTTTGCTTTCCAGACTCTATATATCACAACATTGGAATCTCATTATTTTTCATAATGTTGAGCAAATCCAGGCTCCAACATTTTGTAGATGAATACTGACAAAAAGATTACTGGGGTAATATTTTCTCATCTTAAACTAAGTCATGTGACAAAACATTATGTACTGGTACTCTCAGATATTAATGTAAAAGGGAGGGAAGAGACATTGGGACATATAATCAAGGTAAACATTATATCCTTTCTTCTATCAATTGTAGGAGATAACATCAAATCACCCCACTTTGCTGGGACTTGATGTCTTTTGAGAAGATAATAGTAATAAAATTCGCTCTAAAAGTTTTTGTTGATGACTTTTTACCAAAGAATTGAAAAATACTTTTGGGAATTAGGGGTTAGGAATCGTACTTTAGAGAGGTGGGGGCAAGAAAAGACATGGAAACTATTGGGCAAGGTATTCCATCACAAAAACCAGGGTAGCCAAGTGTTTCAAGATTATAATATATTGGCTTACTTAACTAGGGACATTTGGATTGGAGAAGAGATGATTTAAGTGGCACATGATAGCTGTTTTTAAGTAACCAAAGGATGAACATGTGAAAGAAGAATTAGTCTTACTCACTCCAAAGGTCAAAACTAGGGACCAGTAGGTTTAAAAAAAATGCAACAGGACAAATTTAGTCTTGATAAAAGGAAAAACTTCCTGACAATGAGAGATCTCCAAGGTTCTTTCAAGATGTAGACGTTTCCCCCTCACTGGAGGTTTTTAAGCAAAGGCAGGATGCCCATTTTCAGGCATATCATAAAGATAATTTTAATTGAAGAATGAGTTGGACTAGATAGCCTCTGAGATCTTTTTTAATTCTGAGATTCTGTGATACTGTTTTTTCCTGTCATCATATGCATGGATTCATTAGACACATTTGCATGGTAAAGACAATCCTTATTTTACCCAAGGCAGTACTTAAGAACTTACATTTATAATTTTTGCAGCATTTTAGATCCTACATTCACTAGCTCTGTGACTGTGGCAAAGTGACTTAACTTCTTTATGTGACATTTGACATTTCCACCACCATAAAAGGCAGACAAGGAGCCTGGCTTAAGGAGCAGTTAAGGGGGATACTGATATGTCAGGATGAGTCCTATTCATTCTGGGTTGGTTGAATTTGTACTTTGTAAAGGATAAAAGCTAACATTTATGCAGTACTTACTATATATGCCAGGCACTATACTAAGCACTTTACAATTGTTTGCTCATTTGATCTTCACAACAACCCTGGGAGGGAGATCTATTATTATCCCCATTTTACAGATGACAAAATTGAGGCAAACAGAGATAAATTGGTTTGCCCAGGATCACATTACTAATTAACCATCATATTTGAATTCTGGTTTTATTAACTTCAGACTCAAGACACTATCAACTATGCCATTTATTTGTCTACCTTTCAAATTTTTGAGTGAATCACACTGTACCTTGCAAAGAATGCGAAGCTTTGAATTGGTTTATTTGCATCTAGTAAAGGGCATAAGAATTTGAATGATTCATTTGTGTGGAATTAGGTCAGTAAAAGACTGAAGAGCCAATGAACTTGCCCTCAAAGCATCTATATCTTTTCCACCAATACTTCCCTATGGAGACCAATGAGAGATATTTGAACTCTGAACTTCAGAAATGTTTGGTGATTATTGGGCAGTCTTAGACTATGTCCTTGCTCTTTTTAAAAAATAAGTTTGTATTGATATTTTCTGTACATCACCATAGTTATCCCAACTATCACCCCCAGAGAGTCAGTCCATATGACAAATATTATTTTTTGAGAGGGAAAAAAATAGCACAATGACTGTTACATTGAAAAAGCTCAGAAACATATATAACACCTGTGGATCTCCCACTGCCACAAAGGATAAGACATTTTAGTCACTTTATCTGCATAACTGCAAATTGCTTTTCCAAAATGGCTGTACCATTTCACAGCTCTACCAGCTATATAGGTTGAAGCAGAGATATCACTGCTCTTTCTGGAAGAGCCCAGCAATATCTCAACCAAGAATGGTAGCTAAGCTGAAACTGGAGATCGTGGAGACTATGAAAGCCTGTGGAAGAGCAATATTAGGGAGTCTGTCCAGCACAAGTGCCAAGGCTTGAAAGGAGTAAACAAGAAGACATCATGAAAAGTGAAAAAGCCTTGGAGCTCTCCAAGAGAAGGTATTGGATAAATACACTCGCTAAGTCTATATCTCTCTAATTTGTGTACTCTTTGAGTGTATCCACTCTTTCTGCTGATAGGAGTAATTGTTAGAGAGTGCAGCCTAAAACTGTGGAAATATTTTGTATTATTAATGTTTTCACTATGCCATTCCAACAAATACCTTTATTTTGAGCTAATTATATCCTTTAGGTAACTAATGAGGGTGAATGTGTCAGGGAGGGCTCATAAACTATTGTTTTAGATCAGTCCTAAACTGTACCTTGAACTTCCATTAGTCATCCCTCTGCAGAATCCAAATGGCAAGAATGAGTTGAAGGAGTGGTAGCCTTGGAGAGGTCACCTATACTATCCGGTCCATAGAATTCTATAAACAAAATCTTTTGTATATCTTAAAGTGTTCAAAAAATATTTTGTCTTTTTTACTTATATCTTAACATAGAAACAGCCACACACGCACACACACACATACACACACACACTCTCAAACACAGACACACATACATGCACATAGGGTTTCATAATTCATTCATTTGACCAGAATTTACTGAGTTACTATTATAGAAAAAAGCATTATATCTATAAATAATTTTCAAAAAAAACATTCTGACACAAATAGGGATATTATTTCATATACATGAAATATACACACATGTACATATATACCTATGTGTATATGTTTGTGCCTTTACACAAACACAAAAAGTTAAACCACATTTATTAAGTACTAGCTGTGTAGGTATCATCATGATAGATACTACGAGAGATATACAGTTTAGATAAAATATTTCTTCCCTAAAGAAGCTTATATTTTAATAAGGGAATATGATAACAAAGCAGGTAATTATAACATGCATTCTTACTTGAGGTCCAGGAGGAAGGTCATTCACAAGACAAACAGGAACAGTTTCCTGGATGTGGTGGCATTTGAATTGAGCTTTAATGAGAATTAGCAGGCAAAAGATTGGGGGAAGGAATTTCAAGCATAAGGAAGAGCCTAAACAAAGGCACTGAAACCTAAAGGCACCGTGATGTTCAATGAGCATGACAGTCATATAATGTGGATGGAGCATAGAATATATTAAACAGAATAAAGTGAGCTTTGGTTGGAAAGGAAAGGTGGCTCTAAATTGTGGAGAGCCTTGAATATCAGACAAAGAAAAGGTATTTGAAATTTGCTTAGTAGATAGTAGTGACCTCTAAAGACCTTTCAGTAAGGGAGTAGCATAAGCATAAATGGATATAAGCAAGATTATTCTAGAAGCCATAAGATATTGGAAGAGGGAAGCAAGTGGAGTTAGGGAGACGTGCAAGAATGCTATTTCAACATTTTAAGTGGGTGACTATGAGTGTCTGGACTAGGATAGTGACAATGAAAATAGAGAAGAGGGGATAGATATGAAAGAGGGAGAGAGAAGAGGAGAAAGAGAAGGGAAAGGGAGGGAAAGAGAAGAGAGAGAAGAGAAGAGAAGAGAAGAGAAGAGAAGAGAAGAGAAGAGAAGAGAGGAGAGGAGAGGAGAGGAGAGGAGAGGAGAGGAGAGGAGAGGAGAGGAGAAGAGAAGAGAAGAGAAAAGTAAGAGAGACAGTCTCCAGGACCAGGAAATTGATCAGATATGAGAAATGAGAGAAAAAGCAAATAAGACTAACTAGCTGCTAGTTACTAGCACAATTGTTGTTGTTCTCTCCAGTTCAGCTCTTCCTGAACTCATTTGGAGTTTTCTTGGCAAATATACTAGAGTGGTTTACCATTTCTTTCTCCAGCATTTTACAGATGAAGAAACTGAAGTTAAATAGGGTTAAGTGACTTGTCCAGAATCACATCTCTGGTAACTGTCTGAGGTCAGGACTGAACTCATAGAGACTAGTCTTCCTGACTCTAGGCTCAGTACTCTATCTATTTGACTACCTAGAGTAGCCTGAGTAAATGGCACTGCTACAGTTTAGAAGTAATGAAATTAGGTTAGAAGAGGAAGAGATTTAATTAATAGGAAACGTAATGAGCTCAATTTTGGATGTGTCAGATAAGAGTTGCTAGCAAAATGCCTAGGGATGTCTCATTAGGAGTTGGAGATGGGTGCTGGGGTTGAGGTAAAGAGATGGATTTTCTTTTCTTTTCTTTTTTTTTAACCCTTACCTTCTGTCTTAGAATCAATTTTGTATATTGGTTCCAAGGCAAAACATGATAAGGGCTAGACCAGTGATGGGCAAACTTTTTAAAGAGGGGGCCAAAGGAAAGGAAATGCTCATCTGTCAGTCTGTTTCTAAGTCAACTCTTTTGAAGTTTCATCGTATTGTATCCTACTCATTGTATTTGTCTGATTAGGAATAATGTCATGGGGTGGATAGAACATTTCAGGGGACCACATCTGGTCTGCAGGCTGTAGTTTGCCCATCACTGGGCTACACTATGGGGGTTAAATGACTTGCCCAGGGTCACATAGCTAGAAAGTATCTGAAGCCAGATTTGAACCCCAGGAACTCTTGTCTCTAGGCCTAGCTCTCAATCCATAGAGGCACCTAGCTGCCCCCAAGGGAGGTGGATTTCCTTAAGCCATGACTGTCATGATGGAGTTGAAAGAAAATTTAGCAGCATACAAGTAGCAAACTGAGAGAATGGAAGGAGCTCAAAATTTGCTGAAGCTTGGGCATTTCTTCTGCTTATAATTTTGGGGTTTATATAAAAATGAGTGATGTAACCACAGAGCCATGTGCCAACAGAGTTTATAACTTTGCACATTAAGAGGAAACATAGGCACTGCAATAGTGAGGCTCCATAGAACAACCCAAGATGAGAGGAACAAAAGAAGGCAAAGAAGCAGAGATAGTAGCCAAGCCATTCATCCCAGAAATCTGGCATAGCACCTCACAGTAAGGTAATATCACTTAAACAGAAAACGACATGAGAAGCTTTGTTGAGAAAAAAGAAAGCTGAAGTAACATAAGCAAAAAGAGATTTTAGCTTTAGGGTATAGAAACAATCCCAGGCAAGATACAGTCCTAGGAATGAGAGTTGTCCTAGCTAAGATGTTCTTTATGTGTGTGCCGAATTACACATTCATTTCCTGTTCACATATATTCTTTACACATATCCTCTCTATACCCACTGGGTATATAAATATGTGAAAAGAGTAAATCTCTATATGTATGGAGATGGACTTAAAGGGAGGTGTTACTTTGTTGTTTATACTGCTATGGTATTTATTCAAACGTCTTTTTTTCTTGGAAAAGTATCTATGTTGTTCAATTAAATGTCTTTTGCTTTTAAATAATATCAATATTAATATATGTATAATCCAGTGAAATTGCTTGTCAACTCTGGGAGTAGGGAGGAAAGGGGGAGGGAGACAATAAGAATCATGTAACCATGGAAAAAGTTTAAAAATAAAAAAGTCAACAAATAAACAAACAAATAAATAATATCAATATATAAACTTTTTTTGTTTATTTACTTGAATGAATATGAGAAAGAACATGGTGTAGTAGGGAAAATGTTGGACTCACAGTCTTGAAAACTTGATTTTAAATCCTCTCTTAATAATGTGTAAGTGGAAATTTTGTATCCTTTAGATTTTATCTCCCAGAATTCTTACCTCACCCCAAAATTCCATTTTTTGTGTTTACATGCATCTTTTACGTGATTGTATTTGTTTTGGATAATGCCTCTCTAGCTCTCTCTTCCATGTGAGTAGTGAGCACTCCCTGTGTTCTCTAGCTCTCTAGTTAAATATTAATAAATCTTTATAAAATTATACTTTGGAGATAATGAATATTAATTTTAAAATCTACAGTAACTAAATGTACAAAAAGCCCGGGCAATTCACTTAAGCTTTCTCTGACTGTTTTCTCCTCTAAAGAATCAAGGGATGGAATCAAGGGATGGCATTTAGATGGTCGTATTCACTTCTCACACTGGTAATGTTAGGACTTCAGTTTTCACATCTCTAAAATGAATAAATTGGTCCATATAGCCTTTAACACCTTTCCAACTCTAAATCTATGGTCCTGTGCTCTTCCTGCTTATTGTATAAACACTATTCAGATGGGGACAAGTTCTCTGAGAGTGTTTTTGAAGAGATGTTCACTCAAGACATGAAACTGGGTTAGTTTTTCAAGGGAGGCCATGTACAATAGCACACCAACATCCACATGAAACATGGAATTCAGAAAATCAGGTAAATGATGGGAGGCTAGCAGTCTTCAAAGGAGGCATGTGTGTATGTGATAACTGTTTCCTTAACTGAAAATCAGGACATGTTGCCTGACCAGAGATATTCCTTTTGGAAATCCCCATTAGAAATATATTTTCTTTCCTCAAAATGGAGGTGTCACTGTACATATGTGTCCCTGCTAGAGATGCTAGGAGAATGCTAGAAGGAATGAAAGATGTGGGAAGATATTACCCAGAACTGGTTTGTCAAGTTTTTAAAATAAAAGCTGCTTTTGCAAGATCTGGGCACACTGCTAGGGTAAAGCCATCTTCATGGAAAAACACGCTTATTAGAATAGATTAAGTTAAAGAAATACTTTACAGATTTTATATTCATTCAATTTGCCCTTTGTGCCTATTGATGCTTCATAATTTAATTTAGAACATTTTTTAAAAAAGAATCTATTTTTATAGAAAAACTTTGTGATTATATATCTAGAAGCATTTGGACTACATCCTCTGCAGCTCTCAGATTCTATTAGTGTTGCTGTTTCTCAGTAGTTTAGAACCCAGAATAAAATTGTATAATAAATCTCTACTGCCACCTGGTGGTTAGTAGCATATATTGTAGGGAAGAACAAAAGTCAAGGGGAAACAACTTGATTTTCACTTAAGCCTCAAATTCACATTAGAAATTATGTTAATAAGGCTTGTGACACTGTATTGTAATCTCAGAGAATGCTTCGTTTATAGCAGTGTACCCATAATTCCCTTATCTTCTTGACAATCCCCCTGGTATCGATGTTTAAATATATAGGAGGTATTTCTATCAGGTAACAAGAATAATTTTTGACTTAGCTAGAGCTAGGGCAGAACAATCGGGTTATTGTCCTGGAATACTGAAATCTAGAGGGCACATGGCATAGATGGCACATACTGCACACGGGTTGGGGGCTAGACTTGGAAACAGGAAGACTTGGTTTCAAATTCCACCTCTTATACCTGCTAGGTGTATGACCCTAGACAAGTCACTCAATTTCTCTAGATTTCAATTTCTTCAAATGTCAAATAAAGAGGTTGTATTCAGTGATCTCTTAGGTCCCTCTCTGCTTCAATGTATTTTCCTATGATGCTATAAATACATTCAGTCTTTCAGCTACAAGGAAACAACTGGACTTCATATCTAGCTGGAAAGAATTAGTTAGAATAGGAAATGACCAGATAGGCTACTTCTTCCCTTGAAATAGTCATACCTCTGGTGAGCTCTTGACCTGAAACAGCACCCTTTTGTTAATATCACCAACACCACTCTACTCCTCAGATAAACTGAATTAAGGGTAGTTTCATGCTACTTAATTGCCCACTAGGCAAATTTTGTGCTACTTTCTTTTGATACAAAAATTGCTAATTAAGGCTCTTTTATATGTATATCAAATCTTAAGACTTTTTTGTCCTTCAAATTAATTACCTTGGCAGTCACATATTTAATGTTTACATTGCTCAAAATATTTTTGGAATTCCTATTTTGGAATTGTCTTCAGAGCACACATAACATCATTTTAAATGTACTTAATTAGTGGCAAATTCATGCCCCTTTGCTGTATATTTGATTTTTTTTTAAGACCTTAAAGTCTTTCAGAGACAAATCTTGTGAACTAAGTAAGTGATCAAACTCAATTTTCTGATGAAAAATGAAATGTTATTGTAAAATAATGGGTCCTGTTTTGTCATGTGGTTTATAGACTGGGTCTATAAGGTCTGCCAACAACATAAGAAAAAAGTCAATTTCAAGAGACATTACAAGAATCATTGGAACAAGAGTAACATCTCTAAAATAAGTATGTAACCTCCGAATGCCATTATTTTGAATTAAATAACACAACAAAAATGAAGTACTGATGAATTTCATGGTTATTTGCTAGACATTCAAGATAAAAAGATAAAAACGAAACAGTCCCTGTACTCCCAAAAAACTTACTATCTACTGAAAGATACAAAATATATCAAAAGGAAAAAAAAAACACCACTAAGCGAGGCAATCAGAAAAGGCTTCACAGAGGAGGCAGTACCTAATTTGAGTCTTGAAGACAGTCAAGGATAATAAGAACTGATCATAGCACCTAGTTAGTAATAATTATCTAGGATCACTCTTATTCACCTTCATCCAGAAAGCTCCAAAGAGTGAATACTAATGCTTTATAGCTGCTTTTCATAATGCCATCCTCAAAAGTTGGGAAAATATCTTAAACATCCTTAACTTCACCATGCAATAAATTATTTCTCTTACAATATACTTCATTTATAATTCCCCTTGATGTATATATTCAATGATATGCATAGGAGTTACACTGTTATCATATAAGGTATTAATAGTATTGTTGAAATCACTATGTTGTTTTTCTGACTGTTTCTGATTATTTCATTGATGACTTTATATTGTAGTTATTTGTGTTTTAGTGTGATGTGTACGAGTATTATTCCCTGTATATAATGTGCACATTTAGTCACTGGAAGCAGCCTGTCAAATGGCATACTTGGATATGTTTTTATATATAATATTAATATGGATTTGATGCACCTCAAATAATTTTCAGGAACTGAAAAATGTTGGATACAAAAAGAAATGTTAGTTATTTTATTAATTTTTAAAAATAGATCTTTTTGTCGGGACTGTAGCTATTGTTACTCTACCATTAAGGAAAAGGGAACAAAATCTTAAGGAGAAGCTGTTTAATGATCATTCTTTGATGCATCATATGAGAAAATAAAACGGAAATACATAATTGTCATCTTATGAAGACCATGATTGAGAAGTTAATTTATCCTCCTGAAGAGCCTGGATAAGGTATCCCATGGTGAAAACATGCTATGGAGAATGTGTCCTAAGGAGAATTCTTGAAAGGCTTTGGCTTCCATCCTTCTCTCTGTTGATTATGCCCAATTTGTCCTGTCTATATCTTGTTTGTGCATACTTGGGTTCCTGTTGCCTCCTCCATTAGACTATGAACTCTTAGAGTAGAGACTATCATTTGCCTTTCTTTGTATCTCCAATTCTTAGAACGGTGCCTGGCATACAGAAGACACTTAACAATAAATGCTTGTTAATTTGACTTTAGAAAACTGAATGATGAGTTGGTGGTTCTGCCACCTTTGGAAAAGTTAGTAGTTGTAGTTAATGGATAGAAGTGACTCTATATGTAATCTTGCTCAAAGCTAATAATGACTGAAATATTTAAATATAATTTTATGTCATTTTTATACCATTAACAAATTATGTATAGTCAGTAGCATTTATGACCAAGATTGGATAATGAAAGTGGAAAGGAAATTAATGGATAAAGAGTGTTTTGTTTTTTTTATAAACCAGAAAGGACATTTAGAGCTAATTGATACAGCTTCTGTATTCATAGTAATTTATGAGATAATATCAAAACATACTGATTTTATTAAAGATAATGTAAAGAAATTAATAGGATAATGAGTCAAGTAGCAGGATGAAAATAAGGAATATGCTTGAACCCAAGAGCACCCGAAGTATATTATTCTCATCTTATGTTATCAAAATATATTAACACCTCATGGGATTGTTACATGTGGGTTACCAAAAGCCTACAAATGTGAAGCTTGCCTCAATGTATGAGAAGTGTTATAGAAGGAATTAGGGATCAGGTATGGATGGATTGAACTAAATGATCACTGAAATCCTTTTTAACTTTGAAATTCTCTTGTTTCTTGCCAAAGCCACAATAGAGACATAAACATCTTATTGTCTACAAGTAGGTCTTGAGCAGAAATTTAATTTCCATCTATTCTAGTTCTCTTTCTACCTCTACTTTCTTCTCATTGATCAGGCTTTGGATGACACATTTTATTTTGTTGCTCCACAGTTGCAGTGACTGATATTCTTGTGGACTTGTGGCAAAGCTTTTCTAAGCCATCCCAGAAAAGCCAATATAAAAATGGATCATAAAGGTTTTAGAGCAAGCTAGGGAATGTATACAGGCATACATTTCCCAGAATTATTTAGATCACTTCTTTTGCCTGTAGAGAAACTTTCACCAAGATGTTTTCATGGGTTGTGAGATGGAGGAAGAAGTTGCTGTTAGCTACTAAGAATTCTTTATCACGCAGCAAGGTGTAGATGGTGGACACTTTGCCCTTGTGACCCTCAACAAGGAAAAACAAATAATAAACTAATATCCCTTTGTGAAGCTATTTATGGAAGCAGGGAAGATGCCAAGTGAATATATTATATGTACCAAAGAGATGAAGACCAGCAGCACTCATAGGAAGCAGCCCAGAAAGGCAGTCCAGATCAGATCAAGAAAAAAAAACTCACATCTTGCCATCCAGTGAAATCAAACAAAATTCCAGTCTGCATTTTCTTTTGATGTTTGCTTCCTCACTCTGAGCAAGCTGTGCTTTTAACTCTGCTCATTCACTTCCTTTTTCATTTCCCTTAGACCACTTGAGAGGAGGGAAGATAGAAGAAAAAGAAAAAATCAACTTGAGCTGGAAATTGTTTGTTGTCTGATACTTAAACACTATTTTATTGTTTAGTTGTGTTTCTCATGAAATGGTTGCATTAACAAATCACATTGTCATTCTCAGTGAATTATCAAATCCTATGAGTTTTAGAGGGATGTGGTTGAGGGTAAAAAGCTGACCTATAGAAAATGGGGGTCAACTTGATGTAGAAAGAGAGATTTTACATTTTGGGTAATTTTTACTATTCTGGACTATACTTTTAAAAATCCATTAAACCTGGGGTGAGGGGAGAGTTTGGCCAGGTTCCAAGATAACCAATAGAGTTGGAGCTATAATGAATTGAGGAGTGTAGGTAGGCTACTCAAAGGTGTCCAGAGCACCACCTTGTAGTGAAATAATGTACTACGGCACTTCAATTGGAATTGAAAAGTCACATAATAGCAGAGAGCAAAGGAAGGCATCATGGTGGTTGTGGTGTAACTAAAGTCACATTTTAATATTAAATATCATGTGTAAGCTATCTTAATATTTATCTTTTAATAAGACTTCTTTATCAAATCTAATCCTTATCTAATATCTTTTAATAAGACTTCCTGATGACAAACTATGGTCTGAAGCTTCTAAATTGGGGAGTTAATACTAGGCTAATGAATGACTAGTAGAGATATTTTCTTAGATTTCTGGGTAATTGTTTGCTTTTAAGTAACCAAAACCCTTCATGCCATGAATATATGTAAAAGTTCTACCATAAATTGACTCTATGAGTAAACAGAACTGGCTAGGTGGCTCAATGGATAGAGAGCTGAGCCTAGAAAGAAGTCCTAGGTTCAGATCTTGCCTCAGACACTTCCTATTTGACCCTGGGCTAGTCACTTTATCCCACTTGCCTAGCCCTTACAACTCTTCTGCCTTGGAATCAATACTTAGTATTCTAAGACAAAAGGTAAGGGTTGGGGGGACAGCTGGGTAGCTCAGTGGAGTGAGAGTCAGGCCTAGAGACAGGAGGTCCTAGGTTCAAACCCGGCCTCAGCCGCTTCCCAGCTGTGTGACCCTGGGCAAGTCACTTGACCCCCATTGCCCACCCTTACCAATCTTCCACCTATGAGACAATACACCAAAGTACAAGGGTTTAAAAAAAAAAAAAGGTAAGGGTTGTTTTTTTTTTTTTTTTTTTTTTTTTTTTTTTTTTTTTTTTTTTTAACCCTTGTACTTCGGTGTATTGTCTCATAGGTGGAAGATTGGTAAGGGTGGGCAATGGGGGTCAAGTGACTTGCCCAGGGTCACACAGCTGGGAAGCGGCTGAGGCCGGGTTTGAACCTAGGACCTCCTGTCTCTAGGCCTGACTCTCACTCCACTGAGCTACCCAGCTGCCCCCTAGGGTTGGGTTTTTTAAAGAGTAAACAGAACTGAGGGATTTAATTGTGTTCACATAGATAATAAAAAGATAAATATTCATACACACCCATATATATGTGCATATACAAATGTAGTCCTTTAAGGTTTTTATAATTACTTTACATACAATACCTCATTTTATCCACAAGTCTGAAGGTTGTTATACTAGGTACTCCATTTTATAGATAAGAAAACTGATAACTCAGAGAAATTAAGTGACTTGCACAGCTACAGTCAGAGGTAGAATTTGAACCTAGTTTTTCCTGACTCTGAATTCATCATCATCTGTTATGCTATGCTGCATCTCAAATATTGAGTGGGCAGATGACATTTCCCTAAGAACATACACTTTTATTTATAACCAAGTAGGAAGCAAATGTTTTGTTCACAAATATGACATTTTACAAGCTATTCTAGTTTTCTGGGAAACAGTTTTCTTATGGATAAAACAAAGGGGTGGACTTGATGACCTTGAAGATCCCTTATGGCTTAGAAAGTGTTGAGGAGGAGGACTGACTCAGGCTGGTATGCTGTTAGTACATATTTGATGTTGGAACAAAATATAGTTCATTCAACATTTAACAACAAAAAAGTTTACTTAGTCATAGCATTAAAAAGATATCTAATAAGAAAACTTCAGCTCTTAGCTTGGACAGACGTAGTCCCCCTATCATGGAAACCTTTCCGATCATCAGGAGAGAATGTGGTAACTTAAAATCCTGGGCATCCACCAAATCTAAAGGAACCTGACTTCACTCAAGTGAGATTTTTTTTTTTTTTTTGCCTTGGGAGACTAGGAAGACAATAAACAATGGCAAGAAACAAGAGAAAAACAATTTAAGCCTAGTTTCCTTGACCAATCAAGTCTTTAGGACAGCTTTTACTCTTTTCAGTTAAAAAAAAAAAGAATAAAGAAAGAAAGCCAGCCTAATTGGCTTAGGAAAGAGGTTAGGGTACTACTCCCAATAGAGAAAGTCTATGGTCCAAAAAAGCATGTTTTTCTTTTTCATTTTTGTAAAAGAGAAAGTTAATAAGGCTTGTTGCTTTTGTCTTTATTCTGACACCTTCAAGTCAACATCACAGTATTTCATGAATATTAATATTTCCAGTGCTTGTGTTCTTGTTTGGGTTCTTACACATCTTTATCTGTGTTGCTGTTGACCATTTCAGAATGCTAAAGGCTGAAGGATAGGGACTACTTCTATAAAGCTACTTGCTCAAGGGCTGAACATAGGGTTATGTTTATTTTCTCTGTATAGGGCAGCTAAATTGTATCAACTCTTCCTGTTGGCAGTGAGTTCAGATGGTCATATGTTCTGACAACTTGTACAAATCCATCTTTCTTCAAAGGCTCTCTACCTGTATACACCACGTTTGGTCACAATCTTCAAGACCTTCTTAAATCAGTGTTCAATATGTGCAGGCATCATAATCCTAATTCTACACAAGGGATTTTACAAAGCACTCAACAGAGAGATGAAGGAAATTCGTTTGACCAATCACAGATACAGAAATACTATCCTTGAAGATCCAGCCTGACTTTAGAGACATTTACTAGAGGCATATACCAAAATTGTTTTTTAAGAGGAGAAAAGAAAGAAGGAAGGAAGGAAGGAAGGGAGGAAGGAAGGAAGGAAGGAAGGAAGGAAGGAAGGAAGGAAGGAAGGAAGGAAGGAAGGAAGGAAGGAA